>NC_047025.1:760501-1002031 GCF_902652985.1 Pecten maximus
TAGGGAGCCCCTTTCTGTGACATCTCAAGATGTAAAGGAATAGGGAGCCCCTTTCTGTGACATCTCAAGATGTAAAGGAAATAGGGAGCCCTTTTCTGTGACATCTCAAGATGTAAAGGAATAGGGAGCCCTTTTCTGTGACATCTCAAGATGTAAAGGAATAGGAAGCCCCTTTCTGTGACATCTCAAGATGTAAAGGAAATAGGGAGCCCTTTTCTGTGACATCTCAAGATGTAAAGGAATAGGGAGCCCCTTTCTGTGACATCTCAAGATGTAAAGGAAATAGGGAGCCCTTTTCTGTGACATCTCAAGATGTAAAGGATATCGATACAGGGAGCCCTTTTCTGTGACATCTCAAGACATCATGAGTACAGGAACTAAACAAGGTTTTCCAAGCCTTTAAACATTGGAAAACCTTTAAAACTTGTACTATATGGCTTAAAAACGGAAACATCTCTAAATTTAATGACTGGATCCTGTGACAGGAATGTATTTTTGTAGAATTTACGTGAATAAATCAGCGGAATATATATATGCCGCCTTGAGATGTTTAACTTTTCCCTGAAATATATATGTCATCAAATTATTTCTCGTTGTCATTTGGTAATTAAGTAAAATTTGAAGTTACAGATGCATAGCAGCAATTGTTATAAAATTGTTTTGATAACTCTGGATTAGGGGAAGGTTTATTTTATTAGGAATTGAATGAAGACATAGAAATAGGGAGGTGGAGAAAACAGTTGAAGGGCAAGAAATGAAGACCGTTAGAAAAAAATAATCACATATTGAAGATACAGAAATGATCTTTCATCTTGACTGGAAACACCAGTATATATAGTAAAGTCATTTTTATATAATTCTTTGTGAATTGAGAATTTAAATGAAAATGCCTTTCTGAACATGGGCATTTTCAAAGAAATTGGATCTGCAGGTGTATAAAAAAGCATGTTTAAAGTGTAATGTAATTATGTTGAGATGAGTCCAGCTAGCGTCTTGGAATATATGTCTTAAGATATATAAATGTTGGTGTCTGGTGTTCTTTTTACTGCTTGTTCGTCTCAAACAGACCAGGTAGCAGTTTTTGTTGATTTGTTTTTGCAGCTGGTGAGGGAATTTTATAAAGAAACAATTGCTCTCTCTCCAGATATTGAATATTGTAAGAACATGCGAGATCTTTCAGTTCCAGGTATTTGAAACTTTTAAAAATCAAATTAAATTTTGAATGATACACCATTGTTCCCGATAGATTTGAATGTTGGAAATCAAGTCGGGGAAAGAAATATGAAACAATTAAAACACCTACATTTTTTCTTACAGGAATAAGGTATAGTCCAGACAATATTACAATGGACATACACTAATTACTGTATTTAGTGTGGGGGTTTAGTGTAGGGCAATAAGGTATAGTCCAGACAATATTACAATGGACATACACTAATTACTGTATTTAGTGTGGGGGTTTAGTGTAGGGCAATAAGGTATAGTCCAGACAATATTACAACGGACATACACTAATTACTGTATTTAGTGTGGGGGTTTAGTGTAGGGCAATACAATATTACAATGGACATACACTAATTACTGTATTTAGTGTGGGGGTTTAGTGTAGGGCAATAAGGTATATTACAATGGACATACACTAATTACTGTATTTAGTGTGGGGGTTTAGTGTAGGGCAATAAGGTATAGTCCAGACAATATTACAATGGACATACACTAATTACTGTATTTAGTGTGGGGGTTTAGTGTAGGGCAATAAGGTATAGTCCAGACAATATTACAATGGACATACACTAATTACTGTATTTAGTGTGGGGGTTTAGTGTAGGGCAATAAGGTATAGTCCAGACAATATTACAATGGACATACACTAATTACTGTATTTAGTGTGGGGGTTTAGTGTAGGGCAATAAGGTATAGTCCAGACAATATTACAATGGACATACACTAATTACTGTATTTAGTGTGGGGGTTTAGTGTAGGGCAATAAGGTATAGTCCAGACAATATTACAATGGACATACACTAATTACTGTATTTAGTGTGGGGGTTTAGTGTAGGGCAATAAGAAAGCATATAGAACATGGGGCCCAACACACTGTCTTTATATTTAAAGTGGGTTTTTTGTTGGGCATACATTGGCTAATGCTGTTGGATGAATATGATATATAGTACCATCACCTATACCTTTATACGATTGCTGACATTTCTGAGACTAGAGATTTTGTGTGACCACATTTTAACCCAGCGTATGTATAGTGCTTAAATGTATCAAAATAAAAATGAACTCAAATTTTCTGTACTATACAATGAAATATGATAATTACATGAATGTAATTTTTATTTTCACTGTTAATCCATCAAAATAAAGTACCATATATTGTAACCAACACTGTTAATGTCATATATCACTGCACTCTCACAGTTTATCAAATCATATTTACATTGCACTCAAACCTGCCTTAATGACCACCTGTCTATAATGACCCCTGACTATAGCGATTGTTTTATAAAGGTCCCAATCAGGTATTTTGAAATTGACCGATGGAGTCACTTCCCTTTGACCATGAGTTCTTTTTGATTTTCAGAACTAGCTCGGGGTTTTCCCATTGTTGTTGAAAACCATTTATGGCAGCCATTAAGAAGCCAAGCCAAGTGTTGTTTTTACAAGATGAGCTACTTAATAGCCTACCTTTTGAGGAACAGATTTATGTTATCGACCATTTAATGATAGTTCAGTTATTTCTTTACTTATGCAAGGTTGAATTAATTTATGATCACAATCGCATTGCCAAGATAAGGAAGCACTCGCTCTCACACCTGGTGAATAATGAAGGACATACAGTAGCCTAGACTGAATAGATGTGCTGAATGGTTGATTGTTGTGGTAGACAAAATAATATTTATTGAAAAATATTGTTTCAATGCAAGTTAAATACATATACAAAATTTGATTATAAACCTTATCTAAGCCTCATGCAAACTGAAAGTTTAAACCGTAATAAAATAGAAAAAAGAGAATGTGTTATTGTTCATCTTTGAAATTCATCCTTCAAATGCTATTACTCGAATCATTGCTGTTTATCTTTAAAAAGTTTACCATTCTGTTCGAAAAAAAACAAAAAAAAAACAACAAACCTTATTTAAGAATTGAAGGCCTCAGGTAACCTCAAAATTTCAACCTAAATGAAAACAAATATATAGATAGAGTTTGAAAAAATACATGTACATGTATTGATATCATTGCATTATAACTAACACATATACTGATCATGTTGTCATAAAAAATCTCAACCTGACTATGAAGTATAAAGACCATTTGGTGTCTCCCTTGAGTGGTCTTTATGGACAGGTTTCTCTCACAGGAAGCTGAAAAATACAGTTCTCTTAATGGAGATGGTCTCTTACAATATCTATTCTCTATAGAAAATGCCAATTATCAGTGTTATGAATAATATGAAAGAAATTCCAAACTCCATGTGTACAGAAAATTGTGAGAAAAAGTTATTTTGGTTTTTGTGTAGCTTGCAAAAAGGAAGGTGACATATTGGTATCACTATGTCGGTGTAGGTGTCTAAAAATAGAAAACTTGTTGATTTGTTATAACTCAAGTTCCTTTGGGCCTATCAAACTCAATTTTCATACAGTTTTTTCCTTACCACAAGTGCTTGCTTGATTGTAATTTCATTGGTCCAAAGGCCAAAGGTCAAGACACTTTCACTTTTTATAGAAAATTTGTTTCTGTGCAGTACCTCAAATTCGCTTGGGCTGATCAAACTCAAAATAAATGCAATGCTCATTTACTGAAAGTACGTACCTGCTCTGTATTGCATACTTGAGTGCTTACTTTAAACATAATATCTTTGAAGTGAAAAATGTATTTATTTCTTCATTATCACCCAACTTGCTGCGCAGGTTAGCACATCCACTTACGTGGAATTCTTGTTAGGTGTGCTTATGAAATATCAAGTGACCTTTTCTAAATGCCTTTTGTCCGTCATCGTGCATCCTCGTATTGAATAAAGTTGAAGTTGGTTACAATCATCCTGGCTCTGACTGACCCCCAGGGCTGATGGGAAGGGCCAAAAATGGTCAATTTGACAGACCAGACCAAGGTTCGATCCCGGGATCCTTCAAACTCTAGACAGAGACTACTTAATGAGCTAAATAGTCGTCGATGATCGATCCAGGCCAGTTCCGCTACACAAGGAAATAAGGTCAAACACATTAATACAAGTATTTTTGATGAGACTGACACAAAATTTTAATGAAATTTTAACACCTTGGTGTTTGTACAGTTTTAAGTGCAGAAACACATCCGTTTTAACTTGGAAAATTTATTTGAAATGGCATAACATTATTATTGGTTGTTTAGCTTTTGTGTATAGGTCATTGTCCTTATAACATGAAATCCTTTGTCGTTATGGCTGTCTGAGAAGGATCAAATGAATACAACAGGAAGGTGATTAGTATTGCCATGCCAAGCAGCAGATTAATTTCAGTTTCATCCAAGTTCTCTAAACTTTGTGACAGTTTCCAGAGGAGTAGCCTTTTATGAGAATGTGAAATGAAATAAAACAGGATTCTGATGGCTTTTCCATACCATTGCAATGAGTTTGAATATTCCATAAATGAAATTTCAAGTTTATATTTTGTTCTTGAAAGGTATGGTCTTATATGTTTTCTTGTGACAGCTGGAAGTATGCTCATGTTGGTAGTATATATATATTGGCAGTGTAGGGAAGGGTCATGATCATGTTGGTAGTATATATATTGGCAGTGTAGGGAAGGGTCATGATCATGTTGGTAATATATATATTGGCAGTGTAGGGAAGGGTCATGATCATGTTGGTAGTATATATATATTGGCAGTGTAGGGAAGGGTCATGATCATGTTGGTAATATATATATATTGGCAGTGTAGGGAAGGGTCATGATCATGTTGGTAGTATATATATATTGGCAGTGTAGGGAAGGGTCATGATCATGTTGGTAATATATATATATTGGCAGTGTAGGGAAGGGTCATGTTCATGTTGGTAATATATATATTGGCAGTGTAGGGAAGGGTCATGATCATGTTGGTAGTATATATATATTGGCAGTGTAGGGAAGGGTCATGATCATGTTGGTAATATATATATATTGGCAGTGTAGGGAAGGGTCATGATCATGTTGGTAGTATATATATATTGGCAGTGTAGGGAAGGGTCATGATCATGTCAAATTAGTAGTATTAGGGTAAAAATCCAAGCAGAGGAATTCACTAGAAGCAATCATGTTTACATCTTCATTTTGCAATGAGGAATGTAAAAAATCTGGAAAGCATTCAAATATTTGAGTTGTGGGTTGGCTGATGGGGAGGGCACGTAACAATGCTTGTACTGGTAAAGTTTACTTGATGTGTTCCTACAGTGGGCAACAAGTTTTTGCTGGTTTGTCTTGCTATATTTGATATTGTATCTAGAATTTTATACAACCACATGCAATGATGCTCCCAATGTTAACTGTTCCTGTGTGAAACATGGGTCGTGATACACCTGTAGGATATACACAAGTACCTGTAGGCATGTTTTGATTGACCTCTGTATAACAGGCACTGTTTTTGCCACTGTATCCAGTAGTAACAGGCACTATTTTTGCCACTGTATCCGGTAGTAACAAGCACTATTTTTGCCACTGTATCCAGTAGTAACAAGCACTATTTTTGCCACTGTGTCCAGTAGTAACAAGCACTATTTTTGCCACTGTATCCAGTAGTTACAGGCACCACTGTATCCATTAGTAACAAGCACTATTTTTGCCACTGTATCCAGTAGTAACAAGCACTATTTTTGCCATTGTATCCAGTAGTAACAAGCACTATTTTTGCCACTGTATCCATTAGTAACAGGCACTATTTTTGCCACTGTATCCAGTAGTAACAAGCACTATTTTTGCCACTGTATCCAGTAGTAACAAGCACTATTTTTGCCACTGTATCCAGTAGTAACAGGCACCACTGTATCCAGTAGTAACAGGCACCACTGTATCCAGTAGTAACAGGCACCACTGTATCCAGTAGTAACAAACACCACTTTATCCAGTAGTTACAGGCACCACTGTATCCAGTAGTAACAGGCACCACTGTATCTAGTAGTTACAGGCACCACTGTATCCAGTAGTAACAGGCACCACTGTATCCAGTAGTAACAGGCACCACTGTATCCAGTAGTTACAGGCACCACTGTATCCAGTAGTAACAGGCACCACTGTATCCAGTAGTAACAGGCACTATTTTTGCCACTGTATCCAGTAGTAACAGGCACTATTTTTGCCACTGTATCCAGTAGTAACAGGCACTATTTTTGCCACTGTATCCAGTAGTAACAGGCACTATTTTTGCCACTGTATCCAGTAGTAACAGGCACTATTTTTGCCACTGTATCCAGTAGTAATAAGCATGAGATGACTTAACCAAGCGGCATCACTACTTTTCAGCTTGATTTTAGGTCATCAGTCAGGCCTCAGTTTCAAAAATTCCTTAACATAAATTTAGGTAAAAATCCTAGCTGAGTAACTTTAGTTCAGTTCTGAAATGTTTTCCTATGGAACATTTAAAGTTAAGGAATTTTTGTAAGGTAATGACCTTGAATTTAACACTTGCTGTATATAGTAAAATATGGTAGTGCTCTGAGCTGAATATATTTATAGTAAGAAACACATGCATGCACATCTTAGGTTAATTGACCTAATTTCATTGATCAAGGTATGAATTTTAATATATCATGCCAGTTCTGAAATTCAAGTTAATGACTATGACCTTGTTACACAAAATGATACCCTGTATTTATGTTATTAACAGGTTTATACAGATAAAGGTAATATTACCTTTTATGAGATATGTTGTCATTTACAAATCACTGATCAACTATTACGAGACTACTATACGTGTTTATACACGTGAATATTTTAGAGCTAGCTACTACAGGAAAATGTCCAGGTAAAACACGAAATGTCCGTGTCACCAGAAATCAGACTATGATATCTACATTTAAAATAAATTTATTTAATCCCAAAATGAAAGAAACTAATTTGTAACAATCTCACAAGAATATGATGACACACCTGTAAGTCCAGGTAAGTTCGTAAGCACAGGTAAATTTGTTAGCACAGGTGAGTTAATTTTCATACTCCTATCAAATTTGATGGGAGCATTATGGCATGGTGTGCGTCCATTCATCCTGCTGGTGAGAACTTTTGTTTGTACATCAATCTCCTACAATTTTTTACCAATCTCTTTGAAACCATAAAATGTAATCGTGATATGAAGTTGTTTCTCTAAAAATAATTTTAATTAAACTAGTTTTGCAAAATTGATTCACCTTTGCTTATCTAGATTTTTTTTACCAATCTCTTTAAAACTTGGTTGTCTTTATATAATAATGATATGTTGTTGTGTTTCTCGTAATTATTTTTTTTCAAGAATTTTTGCAATAGTTTTGCCCTTTGTTAATTTCAGTATTTGATTTTCGTCAGGCGAACTCCTTTATTTTTTTAACAATCTCTTTGACACATAGTTTACATTATAATCATGATATAAAGTTGTGTGTCCCGGCCTGCCAAGAATTTTTATTCAAGTATTTTTGGAAAAGTTATTGCCCTTTGTTCATTTCTTTATTTGATTTCAGTCGTCCGGTGTCCCTCTGGTGTCAAATTCTCTATCTAAATGACTTCTCACCAAGACTCCCAAAGTCATAATATTTGGCCGATAGGTTCCCTGGATGAGGACAGACAAAGTTTGCAAAAAGAAATGACCTTGATCCATATTCAAGGTCACAGGGGTCAAATTCCTAAAAACCTTGAAATAGCTTTTTCTCACAAACCAAGACCCCCAGAGTGATGATATTGGGTTGATATTATTAGTTCCCTGGATGAAGCTGGTTAACAAAGGTTGCAAAAAAAACAAACAAAAACTTTGAATTTGAGGACATAATCCGAATGTATAGACATTGATATCATTTGATTATCAATTAGTTTGATAATTTATAGGTATTAGTTATTAGATAATTATAATTTATAGATATTAGTTATTAGATAATTTTGTTTTTTCCATGTTTTGCACATTCACTTCTACTAGTCATCACAGATCTTGGCCAGGACCAAACCATTCAAAACACACAAGGCAATCAACTATCGCTTATTTCTATGATAAATCCGGAGGAATTGAGGACAGAACACAATAATTTATTAAAGAAATGAAAAAAATAACAACAAAAAGACAATAAAGACACACCTTCGGTGAAGTATTTGTTTGTTATTATCATCTGTAACAAACAATAAATTTCCAAGGCAAGTTACTTCTTACGAATGTTATCAAAGATCAAATATCAAACCTGGAAGACAGATGAATTAATTTATGGAGAAGAAATACAGTAAATTGAATGAACAACATTGAAATGTAGCAAAAATACGTAGAACAGTAATTTACGGGAATCTAGCTGAGAATCACGATGTAGGTTATCAGGAAATGTGACGGACATTTTAACCCTCAAGAACCATTAATCTAAGAATTTAACTTAATCATAGTATGCCAATTTAGTAACCTTAGAAAATTTATTCTGCATCCTTCAGCCGAGCATCATTTTCAAAATCAATCAAATTCCTGAAAATGATAGGTTGATCATCAGTAACACATCCAGGAATGGAAAACAAACAAGAAAAGAAAAATTAATAAAAAAAACAACAACACAGCATTAATAGAAAATTAAGAAAAACAACTTAATCTTATCTGATCTTCTATTTCCTGCCATCTTATATTGATATATACTACTTGGGTTTCTCCTCTATTTCAATCTTTCATCCACAGTACCTAAGAGAGGCCTTGACACTTTGATATATCTCTTTCTACACTTATTCGTAGGTATCACGATCGTAATGGGTCCGACCTACGGTTCAAGGGGCGTATAATTGCTGGCTCAGTTATTGTTATATTTTCTCTGGAAAGTAGAACATTATGATAAACAGGATCTACTGTGTTGTGTGCAACGTTCTAAGCTCTCCATTGGTAGAGATACTGAAAAAACATTTTTTCAAGGACAAATTTCGTGTGCTTATATATATTTGCTGAAGGCTGAGTTATATGAATAAATTATACAATTTATGATTTAAGAATATAAATGTTTAAGTTACTAGGTATAATTAGCTAGAAGGTTGAGAGGTTCTTTTAGTTGTTCAACCACCAGTTTATCTTATCAAAATGGCTGTTAGGTGGCCATCTTGAATTGCGAGATTATCAAAATTTGTAATCATTGTGTCACCAGAATGTACTTTGCATTCTCACATTTTATACATCAAATTCATTGGGTCTTTTATCTTAATTTTTAAAATAAAATTTCATTACAAAGCAAATTCAACTGGAATTGTGGAGATGATATGACACGTATGATCTGCTTCATATGGTTTATGTTTAGTTGATACGGTCTATATTCTATAGAATATTATCATATTTATTGTAGAATTTTCAGAATTATATTTAAGAATTTTTTTTTTTGCAAAAATCTATTATATGGAATGACCTGACTTCCAATCAGTACAAGATGAGGAACATACATGTATAATTCTGAGCTGCTGCATGACCGATTAACAATTGAAGTAATTTTGGGCCGCATTTAATGTGAATTATCAAGCATATTTAATTCTATACAGGTAGTAAGCTGGTTAAAGATGTGAGTGAGAAAGCTGTACTAAATGTGACCTAGACCAGGCAGTCAAGCTGATTGTGCCTCTCAAGTCGGTCAATGTATGCAGGCTGTACATAGTGTATGTGTGCACTGTTGATGTGATATTTACCTCAGTTCTGCCAAAAGGTGTATAAAAATAATTCTACGCATTAGTAAAATGCACTGTCGTTTGATTCAGTTGGTCATCTGCACACTCTTGCATATATATCTAATTTTAAAACTATTTTGACATATTACTGCTAAATACCCAGGGTCATACGTACTTTATAAATATATTGATTTAAATCAGAGTACAAAACGAACAAACAATGTATGACATGTTTGTATGTTAAATAACCTATGAAATCTTACATAAGTGTAGACAATTTTTATGATCAGGAGGATTTCAAACACGTTAGGTCTGTTTGTAATGATTTATCCTAGAGTTTGATTTTAATTTTTTTTGCTTTAAACTTTAACTTAACTTATAGAATGATTTTTATTAACCTGTGATGGGAGAATGTAAGTAAATAAGAAAATATTAACAAGAAATTATTGGAAATATTTATTTTAAGGGGGAACTATTTGAAGCTTTGATACATTACTTTCTTTTCTGATTTATGCGATTGGCTGAAAATTTACATAAAAATTTGCTCAAAAATAATTTCCGTTTCCTTGTCAATGCTATCTATTTCGTTTTGTGCAGATTCTAAATATGAAAACAGTAAAAAAAACATTATCATGTTCAATGTCTGTTCCTGTCATCCAAATTATAAGATACAAGATACAACCATATAAAAGTACATTTTATGTATGATTACTCTAGACAGCGTTTGACCTATTGACAGATATAGACAGTACATATCGTGTCATCTTCTAAATATCGTACAAATTCTAACAATATGAATGATAGAATCTTATCATATACGGATACTCCCTATCAGTCAGTCACCTCTATCGGTTCCTTTTGACCCCTATATATCAGACCTATTTGGCTTGTGGCCCCTGGGCTGATAAAGTGTGTAATATAAACGTTTGATATGATAACTAGCACGTGTCAAATATCATGAAATTCAGCATGTCGGTAATAATCTACAAGAAAATCTGACATTTCATCAACCCATTCCTACAAAAAACTGAATTATATTTATTTACAACCATTGAAAAACAAGTTATACGAGCTTATTAATCAGTCTATTTGGTTGCCAACTTCTTTTATTTATATATATAAAAATCTAGGTCTTCTATTCATAAAGAAATCTTAAAATTATACATAAATATGTTACTCTCTAAGTCTGGAGTGATTTGATTTTACTCTCTAAGTCTGGAGTGATTTGATTTTAAAGTTATGAGAATTAAAGATGATAATTTGTCTAAATTTTTGAGTGAAAATTTAGAAGGGTTGGCAAGTATGCTTGTATGTGTCTAGCCTGATAGGTAGATCACATTGGTATCCCCAGGGTCTCCGATTTTCTGTAAGGAATAGGTCATGGATACCTGTCACTCATTCTGCAGTGAAATACATTTAGCTAGGTCATGCAGTGATGCATATTATACCCAGACGTGTGTTATTGACAAATATTCCCAGCATGACGCAGACAAAATATATTGCTGTACTAAGAATACTTGTTAAATAGTCCTGATTTATAACCAGACATAAATTATGTAATTTTAAGCTGTTATAAAAAAAATCAATTTCAATATCTGCAGTGTCACGCTTGCAAGTTGGTATGTGTCCCTGTATTGCTTGATTAGGCCCTGGCTGTCTGTGCGCGTGCTTCAAGTCTGCAGACACGTTGCCAAATTTAACCACAGCAAACAAACTGTTGCATGAGGGAGGGGTATATAATCACAGCTAAAACATACATGGTTTATATGTTGTATAATATCAGCGTGTAGTTTGTAGGCTATAACTATGATATGATCAACACTCAGACAGCTGGGGTGCATAGAGGTCAACTATTTAAAAATCTGAAGGGAATTATTACAGTTCTACTGGTGTTAAATACGCACTGTGACATGGTATAAGATTTTTATATGACAAAGGTGAGCTGGAGGACTGTTATAAATACTTAACCCATTGTTATATATCCTTGTCAGTACTTTAGGTCATACCAGGTAGTTTAGTACAGTTTCAAATTTATTTCTGACGCATTTAATTTTTTTTCCAGCTGGTTTATTCACCCTTTTGGATTATTATATTATTTTATTATATTTTGGCAATTTAGTTATCAGACTCGTGATTCCTTCTTAAATATACATTTTGTTCTATTTATGTGAGATGAGATCATCAGTACATGTATACTGTAACATTCTGAAGTGAGGATACATTGCATTTTCGTTTTGGACGCTTGGTGTTGGGAATCTTCAATTATAATGTGTAAATGACAAAGATGCACAGGATTGTTTTTTTCCCCCACAGAATTTTTTTTTTCACAGAAAATATTGTTTTATTCAGACAAAAATAATAAAAAAGAAAGATTGTTTTAACAGAAAATAATCATTTTCACATTTTCATAATTTTTTTGTCGTTATTATTTTTTTCCCCATTGTGGAAAACCTAATACATGTACTAACTCTATTAACTATCTTACCCATGCAAACTTGACAGCTACCCGGCCAAACAACATTGAAAACAACACTTGTGGCAACAAATTGTTGTTGTAGCTTTGTAATTATACCACCTACGTATACGAGTAGAGGAACATTATGGTTTAATTATGTACTAATCAAAATGGTCAAGCTGAAACCATGCATCATCGAAACTGTACAGTCTGTTTACCATAAGAAACCAAGTAGAGCTAGAAAGCTGGAGTTTCACATTTAATTTGCATGAGGTCTCGAACAGGTTATTTGTGCAGAGGACAAATTTGCGCATGATAAGGAAGCTAATAATGGATCAGGTTTCACTTTAAAATGGAATATTGATGTCCTGAATAAGGTCTGCAGGAAACAGATTGTGATTGAATCATATTCTTATTTTATTTGAAAAAAATTTCTAGTTTGCAATGAAATAAATAGAGGATATCAAACAGTGTATTCATTAATACCAAATATGGTTCATGAGTGGGGCTAATATTTTCATATTTTTTCATGAGTCAAATTAGAAAAAGATATTTTTTCACTTGTGAAAAATATCAGAAAAAGTGAAATTTTTCACTTGTGAAAAATATCAACTTTTATAGAATGAATAATTTTAGATATTCACTGGTAAAAATGTAATAAATACCTTTATTTATTTATTTGATGGGTTTTACGTCCGCTATTACGACCTTGCAGCCTTTCAGCTGACGAGAACAGATATGAAATTGAGTAGAATGGGTTATCATCCCTATATATATGTACAGAGGTTGTGTGGCAGGCTGGAGGCAGGTCAATGCAGACGGTAGCATTGTGAAATGAAAATTGAAATGATGAAATTATAACATACATTTACAATCAGAGATGACTTGATTAGTTAATGTATTTATTAACTTCTATAACATTATCAATGTTTCCAAGATACAAAATGTCATCTGATCGATAATCATCCCCGAATCCTGTTGTATCCTGACATGTCAAAATGGTTCACTTCTCCAAAATGAACCCTCTCTAAACTGGCCAAATATTCATGTACCCTGCATGATTAGTTTAGAGAAGTTCCATTGTGTATTGCTTCATTTCTATGGATATTTTTTCAAATAAACAAAAACAGTACTTGCATATTGCTATTTACTGTACCATATTTGACCTTATAAGATCAGCATGCTGTGCTTGTTGGGGGCCACAGTGGCCGAGTGGTTAAGGTGTCCCAACACTTTATCACTAGCCCTCCACCTCTGGGTTGCGAGTTCGAAACCGACATGGGGCAGTTGCCAGGGACTGACCGTTGGCCAGTGGTTTTTCCGGTGGTACTCCTGCTTTCCTCCACTTCCAAAACCTGGCACGTCCTTAAATGACCCTGGCTGTTAATAGGACGTTAAACAAAACAAACCAATGCTGTGCTTGCAAAAACACAAAAGGGGCATAATAAAAACTATGTACAGGGAAAAGTTTCCATGTGTAACCTGCTTCTGAAAAATATAAATTTTCCTAATTTGATGTTGTGTTAACAATCCAGGGTCTTTGGTTAAAAGACTGAAAATTATATTAAAAGGTCAGAGAGGTTAAGAACTTTTTATTTGTTTCAATTAGCACATCATCCTTTTGGGAATGTACTTATAGGGCCAAATGTGCTATTAGGCCAAATACTTTTGGAAACTTTTTGCGAGGGTATTGTTTGACAGTGTTACGACCAGGGATATATTTTATAGAAAGGAAAATAATCAGATTTCCACGATAATGCGGGGAATTTTTGGCTTATTTTTACGTAGATAATTTCCGTAACTTGTTTGCCAATTTGCGAATTACATCTTTATACGTGCACATGGTGGACTTCACAAGACAAGCTCATTTGAATAAATCTAGAACAGAATGTGAGTTATGATGATATAATAATAAACTTTGTATGTCAGCTGAAGAAAGTGGTCCTCTTCATTTGTTGGAGTACCAGGATCATTTATCTTAAGTCTTCCAAGGTCATGTGGTTCATCGTTTATTTTTTCTTAGCTGAAAAACAACAAAACTCTTGTATTAATTATGTAATCAGGTCGTTGATCTGCACTTTAAATATTGGTACTTGTGTTATAGGAACTAATTTCCATCATACTTTGAGTCGGTATTCTTTGTCAAGTTAAAATGGGTTTTTCAGCAGACATGATGAATTTTAGGCCTTTTTGCTCTAGAAGTTGTCTCCCTTACCTTAGGTCTCGCTGACTCCAGTCTGTGTTTTACATTTTCAGTTTCCCAAATTGTTCTTAAAATTACCTTTCATAGCATTGAAAAAATTTAAAAAAAAACTATAAAAAGACAATATTAATTTCTAAACATGGTCTTTTCTTCTTGAAAATATAAAACAGAACTTTGTCTCCTCTTTTTAGCATTACCCTATAACGATATTATAATTTGTCTATCAAGTGACATATATCAACCAAGTTTCATAATATTTCGAGTAATCTGAAATGAGACAGGTATTATAACAGTAAGTGTTGAATTTAAGTCAGCAGTTGTGACTTTGTCATTACAAACTTGTATGTGTGGTGAATACATTAAAACCGTTCCGATATCCATCCTGTGCAACTGTAGGGACACGTTTTGTATTAGCAGTAATATATGTGTGAATGATCTGCTTATACATCATCCTTAGACTAAAAGTCATAGCCCACGTGTATACTTGTTACCTGAATGGACTGTAATTCATACATTGATACCTCAGGCTATGCTGATGTGCACACCGCATAACAAAGCAGGAATATTCATCTGTCTGGGGTTTTTCTGTTTGTGTTTATTTTATAATTCATCAACATTTTATTCATACTGGCATTGTGAGTTGACTTAACATATTCAGTATAACATTACCACCTCTTGGGAGTGAAAAGAATAAAATGCAAATGCATTATTCAAACTGATGAATTTTTATACGGTTTTGAAATGCATATTATTGAAATGTAATCCCATTTTTCTGCTGGTATATCAGATTGTATTGCCAATTATATAGTATTTCAGGTCATAAACAAATCAACAATTCAAATGTACGAAAAAAATCTTCCGTATTAAATTTTGCTGGTATCAATTAATATGTTGAAATGTACGTTGGTGACATATTTTTTTCCTTAGCAGTGACAGGAAATGTCTGCAGTGCACTCCATCTTCTGCCAAATGTCACATGATAACACTTTTCTGTTTATACCATGTCTTCCTAAAGTTTGTCCATTAAGATTTATCGATCTACATAATGGAAATTATAATATAAATTTTGTTGATTTCTTTCATGTGATTTCACATCATTTTACTTTATTTTGGCTGTTTTCTGAATGAAAATTTCGATTCCGGTTAAAAAAGCTGGAAAAAGGAAAGCATGTCTGTGAGATCGAGCCATGTCAATATCATAGTTTTGTCTTCGAGATGCGATGTTTTATTAAGTGGAATGCAATGGATTGCTCACAGACAGTTTGCAGATGTCTGCTTAACACTCATGATTCAAATTACCTGTGGTTATGTAATTCAAAATTAAATCTTCATGTAGATTCAGCATACTAGTCTGGCTGGCCCAGGTAGCTTGTCTGTAGAAGTTGGTGATCTTGTAATTAACATATTACAATGAAAAAGCAGCAGATTGCCAAATTCTGTTTCCATGGTTAAGTGAGGGGAATGTTGTCAACATGTCTATTCTACTTTCATGCGTCAGTTATCCATGTCAACTCAAAAAAGATTTTTAGTAGGATTGAGGTGATACACTTGTAAGACAGGTTGTTTAGTAGGATTGAGGTGATACACTTGTAAGACAGGTTGTTTAGTAGGATTGAGGTGGTACACTTGTAAGACAGGTTGTTTAGTAGGATTGAGGTGGTACACTTGTAAGACAGGTTGTTTAGTAGGATTGAGGTGGTACACTTGTAAGACAGGTTGTTTAGTAGGATTGAGGTGGTACACTTGTAAGGCAGGTTGTTTAGTAGGATTGGTGGTACACTTGTAAGGCAGGTTGTTTAGTAGGATTGAGGTGGTACACTGTAAGCAGGTTGTTTAGTAGGATTGAGGTGGTACACTTGTAAGGCAGGGTGGTTGATGGTAGGATGTGAGGGGTAGGTACACATTGTAAGACAGTTTGTTGTAGAGGATTGAGGTGGTACTTGTAAGGCAGGTTGTTTAGTAGGATTGAGGTGGTACACTTGTAAGGTAGGTTGTTTAGTAGGATTGAGGTGGTACACTTGTAAGGCAGGTTGTTTAGTAGGATTGAGGTGGTACACTTGTAAGGCAGGTTGTTTAGTAGGATTGAGGTGGTACACTTGTAAGACAGGTTGTTTAGTAGGATTGAGGTGGTACACTTGTAAGACAGGTTGTTTAGTAGGATTGAGGTGGTACACTTGTAAGACAGGTTGTTTAGTAGGATTGAGGTGGTACACTTGTAAGACAGGTTGTTTAGTAGGATTGATATGGTACAGTTGTTTCAGACAGTTTTCTGTTGTATTAGAATGGTAAATTTAATACTGTATGATGGCTACACTGTACTCTTTATTGATGTAGATAGGTATGTCTATCAGATTTAAAAGCCATGCAGTTTTTGACAGGGACTGTTTATTCCGGCTGTTACTGTGATAAGTGTTGTCTGAGATGCTGCAAGCAAAAGTAATGTCATCAGACTTCAGGGAAAAAATCATAAAACTATTCCGTCTGGGTGTCACGATTCCGACTCTGTCTATAGTAGAATGTATAGTCGTGGAATGTTATAGTTATATATGCTGTCTGTTGATATTCCTGCAGCCATTGTCCAACGGCAAGCCTACAAAATCAAACGATATTATAATTTGAGGATGTCTGGTTGTATAATTTGTTAGTTCAATAAGTGTGATATCCCTGCTTGTCTACTTCGTTTTTAGATTGGGCTTTCATACACTGTAGGTTTTCCAAATTCTGATGAACCTCCCTAACACGTCTGATTTGCCTGCAAGGAAAGTGATATATTATAATAAGTCAATGTCTAGGTGCCTGATTTGTTAGCTCGGGAAGTATGATATGTTGTGTCTAACTGTCTGTTTTGTGGTCAAATTGATTTTTCATGTTTACATAATTTACAGCTCCAGATACCGTGTTGAACAGTAACTGTCTAAATAAAAGCATCAAAATAAAATAAAATTTATATAAAAATAATATGGCATGTGTCTGGTAATGTATATGTATATGTATATATATGCTATCATTTCAATAAGTGGTATTTGTTCAGTCTGAGTAAACTGTTATTTTTGTGCACACATAGTTCTAGTGTTGTTGATGCACACGTGGGCTGCAGCACAGATGCATTTATATGGCGGGTGTGGAGGGATGCAGCAGTCTGCTGTGTGTGCGATGATGCACGGTGTTTAGCCACACAGATGGAGCGGCAGACACGTTACAGTTCTATGTACATATTCTGGTACAAACGGGGGTCTGTATACCAACCTGAATGTCACCTTTTTTCTCCCCCTTCAAAATGTCTACACTTGGTATACAAAGGCCTGTCTCATACATAGGATCATGGAATCAAGCACTTGAATTCATGTAAATTAAAATTTAAGAAATGGTGTGCTGTTTTCCGATTTCGCACTGTTTAGAATAATGATATATTGTAGTGCTGAAAGTTGTGATGATGTTATGACAGATTTGAAAATAAAAAAAAAACTGTAAAAAAGTAAGACTGCAAGTGCATGAATAATGAAGTAAAATGTAGATAGTCATAGGAAATTTCCCTATTGTCTTGTGTCTCATATCTCGTGTCGTTCTGATATTCCCGTGGGTGTTGATTCCATCCTGTTTGATTAATAATACAAAAAACATCCTTGCAGACAAGTAAATAAATTTAAAAAATAAAAACTCAACAACACATCTTTTTGGTGATTTCGTTGCATCTAAACGAAAATATTACAAAATTATTTTTTATCATGTCACAAAAAATTGTTATAGCGACTTCAGAAAAACATGTTCACTGTAATGTCACAATAATAATTATATATTCTTGAGGCAAAGCGCATGCATCCTCTACTAACAAGGGAGAAAATGCTAATTAGGTGAGTTGTAATGTTATAAAGGAATGAGACCCTATAAATGTAACTATTGTAGACATGTCAACACTACAGATTGGTGTACATATCGTACATATGTCCTGTTTTACCACTTTCCCATGTTTACGACACATAAACATGGGGCCTGTCTGTTGACTGAAGTATGTATGATTTGACAAACAATTTAACAATTTAGTATAGTGTCTTAAAATAGCAACCAATCAGTTACTTAAATATATTGGGACTTAAAACTAGGCTGAATGCCAGTGGCCAGGTAACACAATTGGTTAGGTTAGGTCCATTTAGAAATCAGCCGGTCTGGGGTTCAAGTCTCAGTGGGGTTGTTGCCACCTTTGTCTCTGATGACATTTGGTGCCTGACTAAATTTACTCAATGATGGTGGTAGAAGGGTGTTGTATGTGCCTTCAGGGTCAAAGACTTTGTTGAAGGCCAAGGGCTGGGAAGAGTATAGCAGGATTGAGGCGGCTCGATTGTTTGTTTTTGTTAAACGTCCTATTAACAGCCAGAGTCATTTAAGGACATGCCAGGTTTTGGAGGTGGAGGAAATCTGGAGTACCCAGAGAAAAACCACCGGCCTACAGTCAGTACCTGGCAACTGCCCCACGTAAGTTTTGAACTCGCAACCCAGAGGTGGAGGGCTAGTGATAAAGTGTCGGGACACCTTAACCACTCAGCCACCGGCGTCCCCAAGGCAGGCTCGAAACCCGTGGTCAAGTAGCTGAATCAGCAAGAGTTATCTATCTTAAAAGAGGAACTGGGTTCAAATTTCATTCTGGTTGTTACATTTTTTGTCACATAAAAATATCAGAAAAGATCAGAATTCAAAATAAAACATGATAGGCATCATTTTGTTACCGCTAACTCTTTTACCCATAATGACACTACATGACCCATCTACCAAACCAGTAGATAATATATATCAAATAATTGGCCTTTCTGCATCCACTGAATTCGGCCACGTAATATTTTTGTATGTCTGTCAAATTTGACTAGAGTAATGGTATGGCTTTGTCCATCCCTTTGGAGTTAACTTTCATTTTTCCGGGATCCTCCATCCAACATTTTTTGACCGATCTTTAAAACTTGATATATATTATGATCGTGATATTAAATTGTCTCTGAAAAAAGAATTTCTGTTTGACTGGTCTCGCAAAAGTTTATTTCACGTCAAACTGATTTGGTTGATATTTTGTAGGCTTTATAATCAGGATATTAAGTTCAGGGTCTCCCTGAAAATAATTCCAGTAAAGCTACAGTTTTTGCAAAAGTTATTCCCCTTTGTTTATTTCAGTATTTGTTTTTTTTTGTCCGGAGTAATTGCAGTATTCGTTTTTTAGCCCACCATCATCAGATGGTGGGCTATTCAAATCGCCCTGCGTCCGTGGTCCGTCGTCCGTCCGTCCGTCCGTCCGTCCCTCCGTCCGTCCGTAAACAATTCTTGTTATCGCTAATCCTCAGAAAGTACTAAAGGGATCTTTCTCAAATTTCATATGTAGGTTCCCCTTGGTGCCTAGTTATGCATATTGTATTTTGAGACAAATCGGAAAACAACATGGCCGACAGGCAGCCATCTTGGATTTTGACAATTGAAGTTTGTTATCGCTATTTCTCAGAAAGTACTGAAGGGATCTTTCTCAAATTTCATATGAAGGTTCCCCTTGGTGCCTTGTTATGCATATTGCATTTTGAGACCAATCCGAAAACAACATGGCCGACAAGCAGCCATCTCGGATTTTGACAATTGAAGTTTGTTATCGCTATTACGGAGATAGTACTGAAAGGATCTTTCTCAAATTTCATATGTAGGTTCTCCTTGATGCTTAGTTATGCATATTGCATTTTGAGACCAATCGGAAAACAACATGGCTGACAGGCAGCCATCTTAGATTTTGACAATTGAAGTTTGTTATCGCTATTACGGAGATAGTACTGAAAGGATCTTTCTCAAATTTCATATGTAGGTTCTCCTTGGTGCCTAGTTATGCATATTGCATTTTGAGACCAATCGGAAAACAATATGGCCAACAGGCAGCCATCTTGGATATTGACAATTGAAGTTTGTTATCGCTATTTCTCAGAAAGTACTGAAGAGATCTTTCTCAAATTTCATATGTAGGCTCCCCTTGATGCCTAGTTATGCATATTGCATTTTGAGACCAATCGGGAAACAACATGGCCGACAGGCAGCCATCTTGGATTTTGACAATTGAAGTTTGTTATCGCTATTTCTCAGAAAGTACTGAAAGGATCTTTCTCAAATTTCATATGTAGGTTCCCCTCAGTGCCTAGTTATATATAGTTTTGCATATTGGGACCAGTCGGAAAACAACATGGCCGACCTACAGCCAGGGCTGTTTCTGAATTTACACAGATTAGTAAGACTTAGAGGAAGGGAAAAGTAGAGAAAAGATCAATCTGACATGGAACCTATAAAGATCATTCAATGGTGGGCGCCAAGATCCCTCTGGGATCTCTTGTTTTTTGTTGATGTTGAAGACTTTGGTACTTGTTTTCCTCAAACTGTCAGAAAATTAAATATTCACTTAGTAGTGAAAAGTGAGGTTGATAGCATTCCAGATAGCCACTTTTAAGGTTTTAATGATTTTAATACAAGATAGTATATAACACTTTATATAATTATGACATTTGATGGGCGTATATTCTTCTTATCTGCTGTACTATAGTATATAACGACCTCTTACTCCATATGTAAATTATCACTAACAGAATGAAACAATTGATCACTTTCTAATAATTCTACTTACCTCTATTGCAAACAATACATGAACAAAAAGACATTTTGGAACACTTGTTTGAAGTCAGTAAACTGATAAGCGATTTCATGTAAATATACTGACAAACAAGAAATACACGCATTGTTTTCGTAAGTTAATTGATTAATATGGCCTAATATATAGCTATAGATACAGTCCAGCCCGGAATACCATTACGTTAATATAGCCTATTAATATATAGCTATAGATACAGTCCAGCCATGAATACCATTACGTTAATATAGCCGGATATATAGCTATAGATACAGTCCAGCCCGGAATACCATTACGTTAATATAGCCTATTAATATATA
Organism: Pecten maximus; assembly: GCF_902652985.1. NCBI lineage: Eukaryota > Metazoa > Mollusca > Bivalvia > Pectinida > Pectinidae > Pecten > Pecten maximus. Next base: position 781,923 of record NC_047025.1, read on the forward strand.
GCTATAGATACAGTCCAGCCCTGAATTCTAAAATGTTTATATAGCCTAATATATAAAGCTATAGATAAAGATAGTCCAGCCCTGAATACTCTTACGTTTATATAGCCTAATATATAGCTATTTATAGATACAGTCCAGCCCGGAATACCATTACATATGTATAGCCTAATACAGAGCAACCCGCTTATTTGCATAGCCCTTTTTCCATGACAAAATATGCAAATAACCGGAGTATTCGTATAGGCGGATTTGGGTTTTGGCCCCTCTTATACACATGTAGATCGTCAGGTAGGTACTCAAAATGGGCGCTATATGATTGTTTACGTTATTTGCATTAAAAATATATTTAAGAAAAAAAAACATTATTTAAAATATAAGAGTAAATACGAAATACATGGGTTGTTATTCTTTGTAAATGTACAAATAAAATATTTGCATTTACTTCGTCGTCGCTGGGTCCGATAGCGGTCATACACGCGTGGGTTGGCATTAGGCCTACGATGTACAATGTCATCGTTTCAATTAAGATTCATTATCGTCTCGAGATGTGTTGTGTTCCTGCTATGAGTATATTAGTTGTTTGATCATAGATGATGAACTGCTGAAGCAATAGACTGTCTTAAATGACCGTGACATGTGTATTGTTGTTTGGGTCTGTTTTGGAAAATGGCGCATACACACAAAGAGTTGTCGTTCATTACACATATGCCCCCACAATGCAACGCGCCTAGTAAACAATCATGGCGATCGCAACCTGCCTCAGCGAGTGTTCAAGTGCACAGAACACAGGTTTGGATCGATGCTATAATAAATAAACAAATCTCATCAAAAGATGAGGTAAATAAATATTTTATTCAGTAATTCTTCGGCACAATGCTACTGATATGGTTTGGATAATAACTAAATGTCGACATCGATGCGCGCATCGAACATAACCTGTTTTGACGAAGTGGTAACCAATGATTAGATAATGTTGTACATCGTGTCAAATGAATATGCAAGTTCAATCACTTTTCATAAAACTTTTATTACGGGAAAATCACAAAAATACCCTAAAATCAATAATTTTTTTTTCGATTTTTTGGAATTTTTATATGCATATAAGCGGGAGTCGGTGTTTTAGTCGATGTAAATACACGGGATTAAAATACAAAGATAAAGAAGAAAAAAATCGGGACCTGAGAATTTTATGCAAATAAGCGGGATATGCAAATAAGCGATATGCAAAGAAGTGGGCTCCTCTGTATATAGCTATATGTACAGTCCAGCCCTGAATACCATTACATTTATATAGCCTAATATATAGCTATGTGTACAGTCCAGCCCTGAATACCATTACATTTATATAGCCTAATATATAGCTATATGTACAGTCCAGCCCTGAATACCATTACATTTATATAGCCTAATATATAGCTATGTGTACAGTCCAGCCCTGAATACCATTACGTTAATGTAGCCTATTAATATATAGCTATCGATACAGTCCAGCCCGGAATACCATTACGTTAATATAGCCTGATATATAGCTATATGTACAGTCCAGCCCTGAATACCATTACATTTATATAGCCTAATATATAGCTATATGTACAGTCCAGCCCTGAATACCATTACATTTATATAGCCTAATATATAGCTATATGTACAGTCCAGCCCTGAATACCATTACATTTATATAGCCTAATATATAGCTATATGTACAGTCTAGCCCTGAATACCATTACGTTAATGTAGATAAATATATAGCCTAATATATAGCTATTGATAAAAGATAATCCAGCCCGGAATACCATTACATTTATATAGCCTAATATATAGCTATAGATACAGTCCAGCCATGAATACCATTACGTTAATATAGCCTGATATATAGCTATCGATACAGTCCAGCCATGAATACCATTACGTTAATATAGCCTATTAATATATAGCTATCGATACAGTCCAGCCATGAATACCATTACGTTAATATAGCCTGATATATAGCTATCGATACATATATAGCCTAATATGTAGCTTATAATATATATAGAGCCAGCTCCAGCCCTGAACACTCTTATATTTATATAGCCTAATATATAGCTATCGATGAAGACGGCCCCTTCATACTAAGACAGTCAAGCTTGAAAGCACTATTTGTTATATATATATATATATATTTATATAGGTTGCTATAAAGATAGCCCCCCTAAACTGTATTATATATATAGCTAATGGTTATTTACCAGCGATGATCACAATCTAGAATCTAGACTTGGTCCACTCAGCTTGGCCTCAAACAATAATCTTGTAATATGCAGACATTGTAAACACCTTAGCCACTGCTACTAGTTAAAATTGATAAGGAAAAATAGACTCTATGAATACATGTATGACTGGGCTGGTTTCCCTGTCATTATTTCATATTTCCTCTGTCTGGAAAGGCAGAAAAAACTTGGCCAGACAGCATGAATCATCGTCTACTGTTCTCCCTGTACAGGAAGTGGACGGGTCCTGGTAGTGACCTGTCTCTGAACTCTGACCCAGGGTGTTTAGCAGAGATTGTCATATAGTGTGTGTGTGGCAGTGGGGAGACACGGTTTGTGTGTTAGTGGTATGAGGGAGTGCATCAGAGCCCTGGGGGATAGGGTCTACCTACAAACAGACAACAACCCGACTCTGACACACCACATACACCGCCCAGACTAAGGACTGGTGTGCATAGTGCCGTGTGTGTGTATATGTGTACCGGCTTCATTTCTCAACACATGTATACATGGACAGTGAGCTATCGCCAAGCACAAACTTTGTGTAAGTGAAGGAGCTAATCCAAAATAGCTTGATATCTGTAGACTGACATGCCTTTAGGACAGGGATGATTACGGGTTTTGTGGACTAATTCCACCAGGAGTCTCGGCCACCACCACGGTAACTTCACTTTACTCCTACCTCATCTGCATGTATACATATGTAAATGTATGTAATTACTTTTCCACTGTAGTACTCACTGCCTCTTCAGCTCGTCAGACGGTTCAAATTCATGCAACATGACTATATATTTCTTACATGTGTAAGAATCTGGCAGGAAATTTGGTTCTTTAAAGTTGTATTTGTTATGTATATATACCAGGTACATTATATGTATCATTATATATTGTATAAATATTATACACAAGTGTTAAGTGAAAGGTAGTACAGTAATCAAACTCAGAAACTGAGACTTGAAGTAAGATTGATGTCCATTTACGATTCTATGTATATACACATCCAGCTAACTATAGTATATATTGTGTTTTTATTGCTTGTTAACTTGCCCAATGTTCTGTAATGTGTCTTTTTAAACAATTAACATAGTTATTTTAAGTGTAGATGTTAGATAATAGTATAATGTGGTACAAACAATACGACAATCCTAGACTGTGTTATGGTCCTTGAGGTAAAACAAGTTTGTCTTAGCTGGCTTACAACACTTAAAAATTAAAGATTCCACAGATTACACTGAAAACATAAAAAAAAAACTCCGGATTCTTATCGGACAGAATGTTTTGGTGCTTATCAGACAGTGATTGTGTAATATACTGCGCACGCATGTTATATGGCAGTCGACATTCAAGGTGTAAGGAAGCTGTCTCTGTCAGTCCCCTGATCCCAGACAGGCGTGATGTGATCATGGATGACCTTACCGACCACAGTGATGGTGGGGGGAGTGGGGAGGACTGACCCCTTACCCTAGACCCCTCAATCCCACTGACCTGGCCCCTAACTCTGTGGTATGTCGTGGATTATGTAATCTCACTTCATGTTTTTCTTTTGCCATAACAGGAAGTGGGGTGTCTGCGATTTTAGATACTGTTACGAGCTAGCTAAGTACAACATGTACAATCGCTTGAACCTTGTACCTGCTTTTTCATCTGCAGGTTCGGTTTCTTTTCAAGGGCAGTTTTAGTTTCCAGACCGGCAATTGGTCCTCATCAGCAATGTCTGAGTGCTGCTTCAAGGTCCACCCTCTAATCCTAATGACCCCTAATTCACTGAAAACCAGACAAAACAAGATCTACTCCACAAGTGTTTCTCAATTTACTTCTAATTTCTCTTCTTAAAATGGATTTCTTTGATTTCATTTCATTTTTTAGTTCACCTGGCCCAAAGGGCCATTGAGTTTATGCCATGGCGCGACAGTCATCCGTCGTCTGTCCGTCATCCGTCAACATTTCCTTTTAATTGCTACTAGTCATAAAGCACTGAACAGATTTTGACCAAATTTGGTCAAAAACATCCATGGGGGAAGGGGAACAGATTTTACATAAAAGGTGAGAACCCCCCCCCCCCCCCCCCCTGGGGCTAGAGGGTCGGGACCCAATAGGTGAAATAGAGGTTCTCCTTTAAATGGTTACTTGTCACAAAGTACATTTAGTACAAATTTGGACAGAAACGTTTGGTCAAAACTAACCATGTGAGTGATACAGGCCCTCTAGGACCCTTGTCCTTTATTCTTTATACTTTTTCTTGTTTTGTCATTTTCTGGCATACCTACTGTACTTCTCTGAACCTTATTAACCTTTTGTTAACTTAATCACCCTCTAATTGTTCCCAGTAATTATTTAAGACTTCGTACCCAATCACTTTGATGTCCCAAAGCAACCATTGTCCATTCTAATGAGGTCATCTTTGTAACTAATCATGGAGAAAACAAATTAACTTACATCAGATATTTTATTTATTTTGGAGCTTAAAACAATATTCTGAAAAAAGTAGATACCTAGGTCAAAAGCACTCTTCACTTAGTTGATTAAAGATCAATGATGTTTACATCTAACAAAATGTATATACAATGTCACTTACCTGTAACAGGTGTATATACAATGTCACTTACCTGTACCAGGTGTATATACAATGCCACTTACCTGTAACAGATGTATATACAATGTCACCTGTAACAGATGTATATACAATGTCACTTACCTGTTACAGGTGTATATACAATGTCACTTACCTGTACCAGGTGTATATACAATGTCACTTACCTGTTACAGGTGTATATACAATGTCACTTACCTGTACCAGGTGTATATACAATGTCACTTACCTATAACAGGTATATATACAATGTCACTTACCTGTAACAAGTGTATATACAATGTCATTTACCTGATACAGGTGTATATACAATGTCACTTACCTGTAACAAGTGTATATACAATGTCATTTACCTGATACAAGTGTATATACAATGTCACTTATCTGTAACATGTGTATATACAATGTCACTTACCTGTAACAGCTGTATATACAATGTCATTTACCTGATACAGGTGTATATACAATGTCACTTACCTTTAACATGTGTATATACAATATCACTTACCTGTAACATGTGTATATACAATGTCACTTACCTGTTACAGGTGTATATACCATGTCACTTACCTGTAACAGATGTAAATACAATGTCACTTACCTGTAACAGATGTAAATACAATGTCACTTACCTGTAACATATGTATATACAATGTCACCTGTAACAAGTGTATATACAATGTCACTTACCTGTAACATGTGTATATACAATGTCACTTACCTGTAACACGTGTATATACAATGTCACTTACCTGTAACAGGTGTATGTACAATGTCACTTACCTGTAACAGGGATATATAAAATGTCACTTACCTGTAACAGATGTAAATACAATGTCACTTACCTGTAACAGATGTAAATACAATGTCACTTACCTGTAACATGTGTATATACAATGTCACCTGTAACAGATGTAAATACAATGTCACTTACCTGTAACAGATGTATATACAATGTCACTTACCTGTAACACGTGTATATACAATGTCACTTACCTATAACAGGTGTATGTACAATGTCACTTACCTGTAACAGGGATATATAAAATGTCACTTACCTGTAACACGTGTATATACAATGTCACTTACCTGTAACAGGTGTAAATACAATGTCACCTACGTGTAACAGGTGTATACAGTGTCACTTACCTGTTACAGATGTATATACATTGTCACTTACCTGTTACAGGTGTATATATACAATGTCACTTACTTGTAACAGGTGTAAATACAATGTCACTTACCTGTTACAGGTGTATATACAATGTGACTTACCTGTTACAGGTGTATATATACAATGTCACTTACTTGTAACAGGTGTAAATACAATGTCACTTACCTGTTACAGGTGTATATACAATGTCACTTACCTGTACCAGGTGTATATACAATGTCACTTACCTGTAACAGCTGTATATACAATGTCACTTACCTGTAACATGTGTATATACAATTTCATTTACCTGATACAAGTGTATATACAATGTCACTTACCTGTAACAGGTGTATATACAATGTCACTTACCTGTAACATGTGTATATTCAATGTCACTTACCTGTAACATGTGTATATACAATGTCACTTACCTGTACCAGGTGTATATACAATGTCACTTACCTGTAACAGCTGTATATACAATGTCATTTACCTGTAACATGTGTATATACAATGTCACTTACCTGTAACAGGTGTAAATACAATCTCACTCACCTGTAACAGATGATATATGATGTCACTCACCTGTAACAAGTGACATATGATGTCACTCACCTGTAACAGTTGACATATGATGTCATTCACCTGTAACAGGTGACATATGGTGTCACTCACCTGTAACAGGTGATATATGATGTCACTCACCTGTAACAAGTTGTATATGATGTCACTCACCTGTAACAATTTGTATATGATGTCACTCACCTGTAACAATTTGTATATGATGTCACTCACCTGTAACAGGTGACATATGATGTCACCCACCTGTAACAGGTGACATATGATGTCACTCACCTGTAACAGGTGGTATATGATGTCGCTCACCTGTAACAGGTGATATATGATGTCACTCACCTGTAATAGGTGGAATATGGTGTCACTCACCTGTAACAGGTGGTATATGATGTCACTCACCTGTAACAGGTGGTATATGATGTCACTCACCTGTAACAAGTGATATATGATGTCACTCACCTGTAACAGGTGACATATGATGTCACTCACCTGTAACAGGTTGTATATGATGTCACTCACCTGTAACAGGTGACATATGATGTCACTCACCTGTAATAGGTGGAATATGGTGTCACTCACCTGTAACAGGTGGTATATGATGTTGCTCACCTGTAACAGGTGACATATGATGTCACTCACCTATAATAGGTGGAATATGGTGTCACTCACCTGTAACAGGTGATATATGATGTCACTCATCTGTAACAGGTTGTATATGATGTCACTCACCTGTAACAGGTGATATATGATGTCACTCACCTGTTACAGGTTGTATATGATGTCACTCACCTGTAACAGGTGGTATATGATGTCACTCACCTGTAACAGGTGATATATGATGTCACTCACCTGTAACAGGTTGTAGATGATGTCACTCACCTGTAACAGGTGATATATGATGTCACTCACCTGTAACAGGTGACATATGATGTCGCTCACCTGTAACAGGCAATTCTCACCTAAAACACTTTATTGCAAGCAATCCGGCACTGGAATCCCTATCTGAACCATGATATATTTTAAAGACAAAATTTTGTTTATAGGTATACAGTATCAGGTTTTCATGGATATATCTAGAAGTTATCGGGTCAAAAGGATTGTGGAGTTGTATTTCTCAACAATGAGAAAATTAAGTTTATTGAACTTTGTGTCCTGTTCGTCTGTGATGCAATATATCGGTGACATGATGGATAAACACATGGTTTAATGTGTGTGATGTAGACTTCGACCACCAGCTGTGTATACTGTCTACATTGGAGACCAGACCCTAGTTATTTGTGGACAGTCTGATAGCCTCCTAGGTTAGTTGATAATGAAGTGTTCATGCAATGTGCGTTTTAGGAGATGTATGGCCTCGTCTGGTGGAACCTAGCTGTGGCCACTGTCGGGCCAGATCTCTCCAGACTGAAGCTGATAATGGTCAGACATGGTAATGGTCAGATGTGGCCAATCCATTGCAATTGGCAGGCAGACGGCCCTTTCTGGTATCAGACATGTACATCTTCTCTCCCACAAAGTGACAGACTGGTCTATCACATCAGACCTAACAGTTTGGCACTCCTTGTCAATTTTTAGCTCACCTGGTTCAAATGATTGCTGCAGTTTATTATTGGAATAGCACCATATCCATTGTCTGTCTGCTGTCTGTCTGTCATCTGTCTTTTGTCTGTCTGTCATTTGTCTGTCTGTCATCTGTATTTTTTTCTATCTTATGTCAGTCTTTTGTCTGTCTTATGTCTGTCTGTTGTCAGTCTGTCTTTTGTCTGTTTATCTGGTTTTCTGTCTTATGTTTGTCTGTCATCCATCTTTTGTCTGTCTGTTGTCCATCTGTAGTCTGTCTGTTGTCCGTCTGTCATCTGTCTTTTGTCTGTCTTATGTCAGTCTATTATTTGTCATCTGTCATTTATCAGGCTGCCATCTATCTTTTGTCTGTCTGTTGTCCGTCTGTCATATGTCTGTTGTCCGTCTGTCATCTGTCTGTTGTCCGTCTGTCATATGTCTGTTGTCCGTCTGTCATATGTCTGTTGTCCGTCTGTCATCTGTCTGTTGTCCGTCTGTCATCTGTCTGTTGTATGTCTGTCATCTATCTTTTGTCTGTCTGTCTGTCATTTGTCTGTTGCCTGCCTGCCTTTTCTCCATATATCAACCTTCAAAAATGCCTGAATAAATTTTGACAAAATCAGTTTACTAAAAAGTCTTTGTGTGAACAAGGGAAATCAACTTGTTTTATTAACAGATAATTGGTTGAATTATTCAGGTTCCCAATGCAGAGCTTATGTTGTTAACAGTTTGTCTGACGGAGTTTCACGATTTCTATATATAACAACTTTTGATTTACCAATAACTGTTAATGTTAATTGAAATGACACGAGTAACATATTGGTATGTCGGTTTGTGATCATCATTTGGACAAACTGCCAGATAACCATACAAAGCTCATTACTGATTGTTGTTTTAATTTTTCAAGATCATTAAAATCTACTGAAATCACCCTATATCAGTGGTTTAATTGTTATGGCTATTTCTCGAGAAGCATTGATGGATATTTCTCAAACTTTAAATGTATAAGGTTCCCCTTGGTTCCTTGTTGTGCCAATTCAGTTTTGAGTCTGATTAAAAAACAAAATGGCTGCCAGGAGGACATCTTTGGTTTCAACAGTTGAAGTTTGTTATCACTATTTCTGCAGAATTATTGAAAAAAGATAAATTTCTTAAACTTATGTATATATGTATATTTCCCTTGGTCCTTAGTTTTGCCGATCACATGGGGTAGCAAATGGCTGATATAAGATATATTTTTAAGAATTATTTGTGTTCATAATCAGGTCATCTTAACCAAAGGTTCGGAATTACCTATAGCTATTGTGTTTTGTCTGGCGCCATGCTCTGTGTGTAATTTTTCACCTTCAAATCACTGGTTCTCCTTAACACCAAAGAGGATTGTAACCATATTTGGTCTGATGCATCATTGGGGGAAGGCAATCATAATCTCTAAAAATGTCAAAAGGTACTTAATGATAACCTGCAGTTATTTACACATGAAACATCCCCTACATAGACAAAATAAACATCATGAACATTTTTCAAGCACTTTCTCCCTCATTTTGGATGTAGAATGAAGGAGATCTACCTCATTGAAGGTTTCAGAGGTTGACATGTACGCATAATGGCCTCTTAAAAAAGTAGTAAACAAATGAAAAAGATGAAGAACAACTCCTGAAGTCAGGTTTCCAAATGGCTTGCTCTACTTTCGTCTTCTAAAAAAATTCTGCCTTAGGCAGGCACGGCTTACATGGTGACCAAGTAGTTAGGAGTGATAATGTTAGTCATATTGTGTGGCGGTCATATTGTGACAAGTCCCAAATGGTTTCAGTGTAATTTTACAGGGACAATATACAAATAGTTGTTAAATAAATACATTCTTTAATTAGTTAATGCAAATTTCATGCATGTGAACTCTGTATAACTTGCTTACTTTATGACTTTCCTCATTCTGAAGGATAAGAATATGACGCTCGTCAACCAGGAAAAAGACATTGCTAATGTGTGTATGCACAGGTGTCAAGTGTATTGTCCATGTACTTACCTGAACAGGCAAATATGAAACAATTAGACTAGACATAATTAAGAACGCATCCTTATCCCCTAGTTATTCATTGATATTATGTCATTTTTGTGACATATGTATGTTTGTGATATATAACCAGTAGGTCTAGAGTATATGCTGTGGTAAATTACTTCTAACTTTGTTCAAATGAATGTTGGAGGTATTTAACACTTGTCAAATGTTCTTTTAAATATTCCAACAACTGTTTCTCAATGTCCTAGATACCAAGAAGCCTGTTCTTTGGCATGTTACATGCTGGAGTATAGGGCTACCCATTGGGCCTCTTGTTTTTTTTGAGGATTGATACTTCACTATGAGCGTGGTTCTTACTTCTCTATGAACTGGTTCTCTTGACACTTTTCTCTGACTGAACTTTGTTATGAACAAGCCCATATTGCCGGTTATTGGTTATGAACTTGACCTATGATTGTTTTGGAGTTAAAGTGTTGTATATCAAGTGAAGCTATAATATCTGTTTAGTTCTTTCCTGTACTAAAAAGCCACTAATTGATCGGTCACTTTTCTCTGATTGGGTTCCGCTAAGAACAATTCCTTTTTGCATGTCATTCATGATGAGCTTTGTCTCTGAACAATAGGTACTGACTTGGTTTAAGAGTTATAGCAAGTTGAGCTATAATTTTCTGTACAGTTTTTACTTGTATTGGTCAATGGAGGTTTCCTTTTGAAGTTTTATTACAAAGACACCCAAAGATGGTGATATTGATTGACTGTGTCACTACATGTTAACGAGTGTCTGGAGCCCTTCCATGTCACCGGATTGACAGTAAAGTACACAGAGAAAAGTGCTGAGGGTAACGGTACACAGTATGATCACTGCCGGAATTAAGATTCAAGAATAGAACGACTCGAAACATAGTCTCATAGGCAGTTTGTGTTTGAAAATTGTTTTAATTGTCCTTGGAATACCTGCATATTTATTGAGCCAAAAGCCCTGTGTGGGAATAAGCAAACTCGTTATTTGGCATTTCAGTTAAAATTACGAGCAAATGATATTTCCTACTGTCCTACAATAAACCTAAGTCCATATTTTATTTAATTGTGTCAAAGTGTTGGCCCCTGGTCTTATTACAAGATAGATATATAGGTATCATACACACTTCTTGGATGTGAAGCTTGGTGTAGGTACCGTTTCCATGTTGTTGGCATGTATCCATAAGCTTAGGTTTACAGTTGTTTCTAGCTTGTGGATTATTGGGAATGTGTTTCCTTGTGTCATCTCCCAATCCAAAATGAGCGAGTTTGAGTTATGACACCTTATTATTATTAGTTTAGCCTCATTTACTGCTGCACCTATGAAACTTGAAGGTTGATTTATCTGTTCTAGTTAGTGCTAGTATAGTGCTGCTATAACTTTACCTATCATTTTAATGTATACCCAGGAACCACAGGCATATATTTCAAATTTTAACTGCATAATTCAATTATTTATGTGACGTCTTTAACAGTTTTAGCAGTGCTATAGACGTACTGTATAGCTGTAATACTGGCTGAGGAAGAGAAAGCATCTGAGACAAAAACAGAATTTTAGGGATGGAGAATTATAACTAGCTCTTTCATCCACAAGTAAGTAGTGGTAAACATGTTTGTTTTCAGTACAGAAACCAGTATAGAGCCAAATATTCCATTGATGATGATGCGTCTTATTGTGGCTGATCAGGGTGATGGTATCAAAGTAGCTGGGATTGGTTAGATTGTTGTATGGAGCTGTGTGATAAATACAAGTGACTTAGTGACTGTACTCATTCTTTCTGTAATCATTCTTTCTGTACTCATTCTTTCCGTACTCATTCTTTCTGTACTCATTCTTTCTGTACTCACTCTTTCCGTACTCATTCATTCTTTCCGTACTCATTCTTTCCGTACTCATTCATTCTTTCCGTACTCATTCTTTCTGTAATCATTCTTTCTGTACTCATTCTTTCTGTACTCACTCTTTCTGTACTCATTCTTTCTGTACTCATTCTTTCCGTACTCATTCTTTATGTAATCATTCTTTCTGTACTCATTCTTTCCGTACTCATTCTTTCCGTACTCATTCTTTCTGTACTCATTCTTTCCGTACTCATTCTTTCTGTACTCATTCATTCTTTCCGTACTCATTACTCATTCTTTCTGTACTCATTCTTTCCGTACTCGTTCTTTCTGTACTCATTCTTTCCATACTCATTCTTTCTGTACTCATTCATTCTTTCCGTACTCATTACTCATTCTTTCTGTACTCATTCTTTCCGTACTCATTCTTTCTGTACTCATTCATTCTTTCCGTACTCATTACTCATTCTTTCTGTACTCATTCTTTCCGTACTCGTTCTTTCTGTACTCATTCTTTCCGTACTCATTCTTTCTGTACTCGTTCATTCTTTCCGTACTCATTACTCATTCTTTCTGTACTCATTCTTTCCATACTCATTCTTTCCGTACTCATTCTTTCCGTACTCATTCTTTCCATACTCATTCTTTCCGTACTCGTTCTTTCTGTACTCATTCTTTCCGTACTCATTCTTTCCGTACTCATTCTTTCCATACTCATTCTTTCCGTACTCATTCTTTCCGTACTCATTCTTTCCATACTCATTCTTTCCGTACTCGTTCTTTCCGTACTCATTCTTTCTGTACTCATTCTTTCCATACTCATTCATTCTTTCCATACTCATTCTTTCCGTACTCGTTCTTTCCGTACTCATTCTTTCTGTACTCATTCTTTCTGTACTCACTCTTTCCGTACTCATTCATTCTTTCCGTACTCACTCTTTCCGTACTCACTCTTTCCGTACTCATTCTTTCTGTACTCATTCTTTCCGTACTCATTCTTTCCATACTCATTCATTCTTTCTGTACTCATTCTTTCTGTACTCATTCTTTCCGTACTCATTCTTTCTGTACTCACTCTTTCCGTACTCATTCTTTCCGTACTCATTCTTTCCATACTCATTCATTCTTTCCGTACTCACTCTTTCCGTACTCACTCTTTCCGTACTCATTCTTTCCGTACTCACTCTTTCCGTACTCATTCTTTCCGTACTCATTCTTTCCATACTCATTCATTCTTTCCGTACTCATTCTTTCTGTACTCATTCTTTCCATACTCATTCATTCTTTCCATACTCATTCTTTCCGTACTCGTTCTTTCCGTACTCATTCTTTCTGTACTCATTCTTTCTGTACTCACTCTTTCCGTACTCATTCATTCTTTCCGTACTCACTCTTTCCGTACTCACTCTTTCCGTACTCATTCTTTCTGTACTCATTCTTTCCGTACTCACTCTTTCCGTACTCATTCATTCTTTCCGTACTCATTCTTTCTGTACTCATTCTTTCCGTACTCATTCTTTCTGTACTCATTCTTTCTGTACTCATTCATTCTTTCTGTACTCATTCTTTCTGTACTCATTCTTTCTGTACTCATTCTTTCCGTACTCATTCTTTCTGTACTCACTCTTTCCGTACTCATTCTTTCCGTACTCATTCTTTCCATACTCATTCATTCTTTCCGTACTCACTCTTTCCGTACTCACTCTTTCCGTACTCATTCTTTCCGTACTCACTCTTTCCGTACTCATTCTTTCCGTACTCACTCTTTCCGTACTCACTCTTTCCGTACTCATTCTTTCCGTACTCACTCTTTCCGTACTCATTCTTTCCGTACTCATTCTTTCCATACTCATTCATTCTTTCCTTACTCATTCTTTCTGTACTCATTCTTTCTGTACTCATTCTTTCCGTACTCATTCTTTCTGTACTCATTCTTTCCGTACTCATTCTTTCCGTACTCATTCTTTCTGTACTCATTCTTTCCGTACTCATTTAAATTTTGTGATAGTTACCAGAAGTGGCTGTCCTTTTGGCATGATTCCTTTCTGAGCACATGCTGTCAATGCAGCATCTTCAATAATTTAACCCTGTTTTCACAATTTCACTATTTTACTTTTTCCTTAATAACCCAGTGCTTTCACCCTGCCTCCAGTAACCCGATGTATTCACCAGGCCCCTTGTGACCCAGTGTATTCACCAGGCCCCTTGTAACCAAATGTATTCACCAGGCCCCTTGTAACCCAGTGTATTCACCAGGCCCCTTGTAACCAAATGTATTCACCAGGCCCCTTGTAACCCAGTGTATTCACCAGGCCCCTTGTAACCAAATGTATTCACCAGGCCCCTTGTAACCCAGTGTATTCACCAGGCCCCTTGTAACCAAATGTATTCACCAGGCCCCTTGTAACCCAGTGTATTCACCAGGCCCCTTGTAACCCAATGTATCCACCAGGCCCCTTGTAACCCAACTATTCACCAGGCCTCTTGTAACCCAGTGTATTCACCAGGCCCTTTGTAACCAAGTGTATTCACCAGGCCCCTTGTAACCTGATGTATTCACCAGGCCCTTTGTAACCAAATGTATTCACCAGGCCCCTTGTAACCCAGTGTATTCACCAGGCCCCTTGTAACCAAATATATTCACCAGGCCTCTTGTAACCCAGTGTATTCACCAGGCCCCCTGTAACCCGATGTATTCACCAGGCCCCTTGTAACCCAACTATTCACCAGGCCCCTTGTAACCCAACTATTCACCAGGCCCCTTGTAACCCAATGTACTCACCAGGCCCCTTGTTACCCAACTATTCACCAGGCCCCTTGTAACCCAATGTACTCACCAGGCCCCTTGTAACCCAGTGTATTCACCAGGCCCCTTGTAACCCAATGTATTCACCAGGCCCCTTGTAACCCGATGTATTCACCAGGCCCCTTGTAACCCAATGTATTCACCAGGCCCCTTGTAACCCAATGTATTCACCAGGCCCCTTGTAACCCAACTATTCACCAGGCCCCTTGTAACCCAATGTATTCACCAGGCCCCTTGTAACCCAATGTATTCACCAGGCCCCTTGTAACCCAACTATTCACCAGGCCCCTTGTAACCCAATGTATTCACCAGGCCCCTTGTAACCCAATGTACTCACCAGGCCCCTTGTAACCCAGTGTATTCACCAGGCCCCTTGTAACCCAATGTATTCACCAGGCCCCTTGTAACCAAGTGTATTCACCAGGCCCCCTGTAACCCGATGTATTCACCAGGCCCCCTGTAACCCGATGTATTCACCAGGACCTTTGTAACCAAATGTATTCACCAGGCCCTTTGTAACCAAATGTATTCACCAGGCCCCTTGTAACCCAGTGTATTAACCAGGCCCCTTGTAACCCAACTATTCACCAGGCCCCTTGTAACCCAATGTATTCACCAGGCCCCTTGTAACCCAATGAACTCACCAGGCCCCTTGTAACCCAATGTATTCACCAGGCCCCTTGTAACCCAATGTATTCACCAGGCCCCTTGTAACCCAGTGTATTCACCAGGCCCCTTGTAACCCAATGTATTCACCAGGCCCCTTGTAACCCAATGTATTCACCAGGCCCCCTGTAACCCGATGTATTCACCAGGCCCCCTGTAACCCGATGTATTCACCAGGCCCCTTGTAACCCGATGTATTCACCAGGCCCCTTGTAACCCAATGTATTCACCAGGCCCCTTGTAACCCAATGTATTCACCAGGCCCCTTGTAACCCAGTGTATTCACCAGGCCCCCTGTAACCCGATGTATTCACCAGGCCCCTTGTAACCCAGTGTATTCACCAGGCCCCTTGTAACCCGATGTATTCACCAGGCCCCTTGTAACCCGATGTATTCACCAGGCCCCTTGTAACCCGATGTATTCACCAGGCCCCTTGTAACCCAATGTATTCACCAGGCCCCTTGTAACCCAATGTACTCACCAGGCCCCTAGTAACCCAGTGTATTCACCAGGCCCCTTGTAACCCAGTGTATTCACCAGGCCCCTTGTAACCCGATGTATTCACCAGGCCCCTTGTAACCCAGTGTATTCACCAGGCCCCTTGTAACCCAGTGTATTCACCAGGCCCCTTGTAACCCGATGTATTCACCAGGCCCCTTGTAACCCAATGTATTCACCAGGCCCCTTGTAACCCGATGTACTCACCATACCCTAACAACTCTGTGCCTTTAAACTTTTCCTTACAGCCGTGTGTACACATATAACTGGTGATATATCTAATCCTAGGATTGTCTACAAGTACACAACTACCTATTTTTTAGACGACAAGGGTATAGTGCACTTCCAGTATTATCTGTCTGAACATCAAACAAAATATGTTTTTTAAGCCATTTTGGATTTTGCATTTGGTCCATATACATTGTATATATATTCTTTACAGATAAGTATCAAGTCTAGTAGTAGTATTCCAATATCATAAAGTTACACTACTGATCTCATTTCGTGTTGTGTTCAGCTTTGGTTAATTTTTGTGTTACTACTTTAATTAATGAGAGGTTAATTGCTTTAAGACTTAGAGATGAGCAAGATGTATTTTACTGGTGACAGATTTGCTGTAAGAAACACAAGGAAATATTGTGCTGAGGGAGTTACATTGCTATATTAAAAAAAAGGAGACGTTTTTAGAGATATCTGTACAAAGTGTGCTATTGAGGGATTGAAATGTTTGCTGAGATTCACCTTGAATGCACTTCTGTGGCAGCCGATAAAGTTTGCCACCCCAGAATGTCGAGACTAGACGAATATTGATTCTGCCCCTCAACATGCAGACAATAGCATTGCTTGCAGTTTTATATATCAAATTATCACAAAATTCCAATCAGTATTTTCTTGATAAATTATGCAAATATTTTTTTTCACAATATATTTTAGTTTATTGTATTGCTCATGCATTTTAATTTTATTTTCCCCCAGGATAAACGCAACATGCATGTAGGAATTTTGTTTGTAAGGTGGACAACTGAACAAACAATGCAGTGATAAAAAGCTTGTTGAATTCTTAATCTCCCATTTCCATGCAAAATTGATGAAATGTCCGTCGTGCAACATCATACATAACCGTGATATCATAGCCAACAGATCAAAGTCCATATCTGAAAGTATGATTCACAAATATTTGATGATTGTATAATGATAACAATTACCATTATACTCTTTATCATGCTTTGTCCTCGTGCCCTGTGCATAAGCTTTTCACAGTTCAAATTGCCTCTGAAGTTTTTAGTGGTGTAATTTTTTGGATTGGTCTTAAAAAACCAAGATGGCCACCATGGCCACTATCTTTAATAACACATTTTAAACTTTTTTTGTTGTTGGTGCCATTGAGCTGGAAATTGATAGAATATTAAGGAAGGGGGGC
Organism: Pecten maximus; assembly: GCF_902652985.1. Classification (NCBI taxonomy): domain Eukaryota; kingdom Metazoa; phylum Mollusca; class Bivalvia; order Pectinida; family Pectinidae; genus Pecten; species Pecten maximus. The sequence goes on from NC_047025.1 coordinate 799,325, forward strand.
CAAGAAATTGCTCTTACTTTTTGCCTGATTAAAACTTTGACACTACAGCTATATATGGCAGCCATTTTGTACCATGGTTTTGCTGAATAACTATTTTAGTTTCACCAGTTGGATTCAACTCAAACTTGCAAGAAAATGATGTCCTGACCAAGCTTAAGTGTTGTTACTTTTTGGATAAACCTTACATCCAAGAAAGCTCTCATCTTTAAAAAAAGTCCACCGGTTGGATTCAGCTCTAACTTTTCTGAGATGTTCCTGATCCTTCTTTACATTGACCCTTTGTCAGTACCACAATACTGCCAGCAGTGCATATATTTAGTGTCTGTTAAAGTCAGATGGATGTTCAGGCCCATGGGCCTCTTGTTAATGTTTATGTACAGGAAGATATGGTGTACATAGCACAACAATAGCAGACCTTCACAGCAAATAAGGAAAGTGACAATCTGAAGATGAGGAATTTGTATATCATTGCTCTTATAGTCCTGGGACTCTACAGACCTGCTCGCCTGTCATTAGGGTTTCAATCTCCTGCATGGGGTCAAAATTGAGGACTCTCTGCTATCTGCTTGTCTGCTACTCTAAATAGATGTTCGATGTCTTCTCTGAATCAACTTCATTAATTATATCTGATTGTCCTAAAACTTCATATACTTCTGTACTCACTCTTACTATTAATAGATTTTCACCGTCCTCACTTTTCTAAATTCGTTAATTATCAGATATAATATAGTTCTATTACTTTAAACTCTTACAACTATTAACTCTCTCATGATGTAATGTAGTGTTTTCCTGAGTGACATTGTGATTAGACGGTAACCCTTACAACTATTAACTCTCTCATGATGTTAAGTAGTGTTTTCCTGAGTGACATTGTGATTAGACGGTAACTCTTACAACTATTAACTCTCTCATGATGTTAAGTAGTGTTTTCCTGAGTGACATTGTGATTAGACGGTAACTCTTACAACTATTAACTCTCTCATGATGTTAAGTAGTGTTTTCCTGAGTGACATTGTGATTAGACGGTAACTCTTACAACTATTAACTCTCTCATGATGTTAGGTAGTGTTTTCCTGAGTGACATTGTGATTAGACGGTAACTCTTACAACTATTAACTCTCTCATGATGTTAAGTAGTGTTTTCCTGAGTGACATTGTGATTAGACGGTAACTCTTACAACTATTAACTCTCTCATGATGTAATGTAGTGTTTTCCTGAGTGACATTGTGTTTAGATGGTACTTTCCGTTTTAATTATGTATTGGTCTGTGTTGAGAGCGAGGGGATTCATATCAATTGAAAGGCCTTAATTGTTTCTTATACGATGGGGCTCATAATTGGTCAGGCCTTTTTCTGGGGGCTTTTTGGGGCCGTTAATGGGCCCCATTCCCAATTGAAACTATTTCATATTTAAGCCTTATTCCCAAAATTTGCGAAAAATCTTTCCCATTTCACCAATTTCCTCCCAAATTGAGACAAAAAGGCCCTTTCCTAAACCACTGAGAAAAAGCCGTGTTGGTCTAACTGTCCGGTTGTTTTAGTTGTGTATATATGAGAGGGTCTAACTGTCCGGTTGTTTTAGTTGTGTATATATGAGAGGGTCTAACTGTCCGGTTGTTTTAGTTGTGTATATATGAGAGGGTCTAACTGTCCGGTTGTTTTAGTTGTGTATAAATGAGAGGGTCTAACTGTCCAGTTGTTTTAGTTGTGTATATATGAGGGGGTCTAACTGTCCGGTTGTTTTAGTTGTGTATATATGAGAGGGTCTAACTGTCCGGTTGTTTTAGTTGTGTATATATGAGAGGGTCTAACTGTCCAGTTGTTTTAGTTGTGTATATATGAGAGGGTCTAACTGTCCGGTTGTTTTAGTTGTGTATATATGAGAGGGTCTAACTGTCCGGTTGTTTTAGTTGTGTATATATGAGAGGGTCTAACTGTCCGGTTGTTTTAGTTGTGTATATATGAGAGGGTCTAACTGTCCGGTTGTTTTAGTTGTGTATATATGAGAGGGTCTAACTGTCCGGTTGTTTTAGTTGTGTATATATGAGAGGGTCTAACTGTCCGGTTGTTTTAGTTGTGTATATATGAGAGGGTCTAACTGTCCGGTTGTTTTAGTTGTGTATATATGAGAGGGTCTAACTGTCCGGTTGTTTTAGTTGTGTATATATGAGAGGGTAGTTTTTGTTGGAGCTGAGGTCATTGTCTTTTACTTTTGAAAAGCTGTGCCCATGTGCAAGAAACTTTCAGTAAACAAAAAAGCTCTGAGTTGTGTCAACCCTCATAATAACCAGCTGTTTATGGCACAATGAACCCAACAAACAAACAAATTGATCAATTAAATGATATAGTTATCGGTGAAGTTTTGTATTATTAAATAGTTATTTGTATGTGTTCAGTTTTAGCTGTTTATATCTGTTTTGTTAAGGTTAAACTATTGTCATGGAAATATTTGTACGTGGATCAGGACAGATATCTGTCACATCTTATCAGAACATCTTAATCACGGGATACTGCCTTCAGGGTAGTGTTAATTATTAAAAATATAATTACTGGACGAGTTTTCAATCTGATAAGCATTCTTCATCCAGGTTAACACTATGCCAGGTTAGAACCAACCTTCAGCACATATAATGAACCAGTAAAAACATTTTGTTAAAATTGACAATATGAACATTGGAGTTGTGAAAATGAATATCTGATGTTTCAGCTGTACAACTTATAAAATCAGACTTGTCTGGACTGAACAGTGCTAATTAATGTCTAGACCATGATGTGATATTCTCAGACGAGGTGCTACTAGAATAAGTAAATATGGGTGTGATCATGCAGAGATGTCAGTCGAGTAAACAACAATGGCTGTTATGATAAAACGTCAATCGGAAAACACTGTCTGATCAGCCAGTATTATCATTGATCACATATATATGTTCATTATAAAGATGGACTTTCACTTTTTGAATATATTCAATTGTATCACTATCCATAATTCCCGTAGCTTGTTTCTGATAAAAACAAAGTTGGCTGTTGCATGAAAAAAATTATTATCAATTTTGAGCAGCATATAATGAATTAAAATGGAAAAATATTTTTTGTATCTATTCATGGTGATAAAAAAAAAAAATTCCAGCATCATTTCTCAAGTTCCAGAAGACCCAGCAGGTACCTACAGAGTGGTTTACATTTTCCTCATATAAGTGACATTGACCTATTTTCAAGGTCACAGGGTTTGAATATTTCAAAAATTTTCTTTTCAAAAATGTTCTTTTCAAGTTCCACAAGATCCATATGCATAATAAAACAAATTCTTTACATCATTCTTTAGGATTGAAGGTTTTGTTCCTTATTTGGTTTGAAGCATACTTTGGATGAAGGGGAACCATTTAAAAGTATGGACCTCCAGGGGTCTTTAAGGGTTGGACCCAATAGGGGTAATATTAAAGATTCGTGAAAGTTTTTCTGTTTCAATGCAGGATTCTGTGCAAATACAGTCTGAACCCGTCAACTTGACTGAGACATTGTTAGCCAGTCTACCTGACTGAGACAGTATTAGCCAGTCTACCTGACTGAGACAGTATTAGCCAGTCTACCTGACTGAGACAGTATTAGCCAGTCTACCTGACTGAGACAGTATTAGCCAGTCTACCTGACTGAGACATTATTAGCCAGTCTGCCTGACCAAGACAGTATTAGCCAGTCTGCCTGACCGAGACAGTATTAGCCAGTCTACCTGACCGAGACAGTATTAGCCAGTCTACCTGACCGAGACAGTATTAGCCAGTCTGCCTGACCGAGACAGTATTAGCCAGTCTACCTGACCGAGACAGTATTAGCCAGTCTACCTGACCAAGACAGTATTAGCCAGTCTGCCTGACTGAGACAGTATTAGCCAGTCTGCCTGACTGAGACTTTATTAGCCAGTCTACCTAGCCAGTCTACCTGACTGAGACATTATTAGCCAGTCTACCTGACTGAGACAGTATTAGCCAGTCTGCCTGACTGAGACTTTATTAGCCAGTCTACCTGACTGAGACATTATTAGCCAGTCTACCTAGCCATTCTACCTGACTGAGACATTATTAGCCAGTCTACCTGACTGAGACATTATTAGCCAGTCTATCTGACTGAGACAGTATTAGCCAGTCTGCCTGACTGAGACATTATTAGCCAGTCTACCTGACTGAGACATTATTAGCCAGTCTGCCTGACCGAGACAGTATTAGCCAGTCTACCTGACTGAGACAGTATTAGCCAGTCTACCTGACTGAGACATTGTTAGCCAGTCTGCCTGACTGAGACATTGTTAGCCAGTCTACCTGACTGAGACAGTATTAGCCAGTCTACCTGACTGAGACAGTATTAGCCAATCTACCTGACTGAGACAGTATTAGCCAGTCTACCTGACTGAGACAGTATTAGCCAGTCTACCTGACTGAGACATTATTAGCCAGTCTGCTTGACCGAGACAGTATTAGCCAGTCTGCATGACCGAGACAGTATTAGTCAGTCTACCTGACTGAGACAGTATTAGCCAATCTACCTGACTGAGACAGTATTAGCCAGTCTACCTGACTGAGACATTGTTAGCCAGTCTACCTGACTGAGACAGTATTAGTCAGTCTACCTGACCGAGACATTATTAGCCAGTCTGCTTGACCGAGACAGTATTAGCCAGTCTGCCTGACCAAGACAGTATTAGCCAGTCTACCTGACCGAGACATTATTAGCCAGTCTACCTGACCGAGAGAGTATTAGCCAGTCTGCCTGACTGAGACATTATTAGCCAGTCTACCTGACTGTGACATTATTAGCCAGTCTACCTGACTGAAACAGTATTAGCCAATCTACCTGACTGAGACAGTATTAGCCAGTCTGCCTGACCGAGACAGTATTAGCCAGTCTACCTGACCGAGACATTATTAGCCAGTCTACCTGACCGAGAGAGTATTAGCCAGTCTGCCTGACTGAGACAGTATTAGCCAGTCTGCCTGACCGAGACAATATTAGCCAGTCTGCCTGACCGAGACAGTATTAGCCAGTCTACCTGACCGAGACATTATTAGCCAGTCTACCTGCCCGAGACATTATTAGCCAGTCTACCTGACCGAGACAGTATTAGCCAGTCTACCTGACAGAGACAGTATTATCCAGTCTACCTGACCGAGACAGTATTAGCCAGTCTACCTGACCGAGACAGTATTAGCCAGTCTGCCTGACCGAGACAGTATTAGCCAGTCTGCCTGACCGAGACAGTATTAGCCAGTCTACCTGACCGAGACAGTATTAGCCAGTCTACCTGACAGAGACAGTATTAGCCAGTCTACCTGTCTGAGACATTATTAGCCAGTCTGCCTGACCGAGACATTATTAGCCAGTCTTCCTGACCGAGACAGTATTAGCCAGTCTACCTGACTGAGACAGTATTAGCCAGTCTATCTGACTGAGTCAGTATTAGCCAGTCTACCTGACCAAGACAGTATTAGCCAGTCTGCCTGACCGAGACAGTATTAGCCAGTCTACCTGACCGAGACAGTATTAGCCAGTCTACCTTACTGAGACAGTATTAGCCAGTCTACCTGACCGAGACAGTATTAGCCAGTCTGCCTGACCGAGACAGTATTAGCCAGTCTACCTGACCGAGACATTATTAGCCAGTCTACCTGACTGAGACATCATTAGCCAGTCTACCTGACCGAGACAGTATTAGCCAGTCTACCTACAGTTGAGACTGTGTTACACCTGTCATGCTGACAACACATGAAGTGGTAGCTGTGGTCAGTGTGAAGCAGTACAATATCATGAGCTGAGCCTTGACAATCTTGTGTTTTATGGACATTATCAGTAATCTGACCTATCAGGATACTTGACCTTTAAACAGTCTAGTAGTGACCATTGCATGGCCATCTAGCCATGTCATGATGGTCCAGACATACTAGCCTTAGGGTGACTTTGGCCGTATGAATAATCAGGCTGACCCGTGTATATTACACCTGTAGCCAGACAAACTGACCACTGATGTTCTCTATCTGTAGTTGTGTGTTGACACAGCTATCAGATCGTGAAATGACGGATTTATTCTGATATATTCTGATCGTAACTGTATGTGTATGTAGCTATTTGATCATTTATACAAGGAATAACTTCTAAAACGGACCTATTCTTAAAGTTGTTTGTATAGACAAAATGTTTGATAATTTCATGTTAAAATACCGGTATATTCAAAGTGTTATCTTTAACTCAAACTGAACACTGATATTTTACAAATGAACATTTTAAACAGATTGTGGAGGGTAACATTTAGGATAGTTTACTTGTAAAGTTACGTCGTGTGGCCGTTTTTGTGAGGAAGGAGAGTTAACCTGTGTTATTGGTAAGTTCAATGTTTAAACATTGTGAGCGATGTTTGTATAATTTGATGATTGTTTACCATCACTGTACACCTGCAAATGTATTAAAATCTAAATGCATTACAAATATGTTTTTAATATCCCCGACATGTTATTTTAAAAAATGAGATTTTGATTTTATTTTCGGTAGCATGAAATCAAGACTAAAAGGATAAATTCTGTTGATTTGCCGTCTTTAAAATTGCATGATGAAAGAACAGGCATACCTGCCAGAAGGCGTACAAGATAAAATCATTGCTAGTTAACGTAATACTTAGATGTATAAGTCTAATCTAACAGAGATTTTTATGAGCATATCTATACATTTCTGTACTTTAGTGGAAGGTTTAACTGAAAATTCGGATTTTCCATGTGTGCACATTTCGCTGCCGTTCTCACTTGTTTTGTAGGGTTTAAATTGAAGTGATCTATGTTATAACACTGCTTTATAAATAATGAAATTTCCTTCAGGGCCTAGCAGACACAATGTACTTGTATCATACAGACAAATTATTCATAAACTGTGCATAATCTTAGCAGGTGTGTAGTGTCTAGAGGTATAATTGTGTCACTGACACGAGAGCATACTCAGATTTCAGAACAGGACGGGAAGATCATGCTGCAAAACTTTGTATATTTTTTTTATTTATAGTCTTTATTCTTTATTTGTATATCAAGAAATCATGTCTGTCTTGTCTGTATGTCTCTAAATCCATTGTCTATTTTCTGTCGGTTGTCTTACGTCTCGAGCTAATTCTCCTACAGATTAGCAGTTGTGCTCTACTCTGAGAAAAGGTAATAAGTTCCAAAACTTTAAAATGACATTGAATTATAAATCATGGAACTTCCTTAGTCTTTGTTGGGTTCAAAGGTCAAGGTCAGTTTTAATTTGGATGTTGATAACATAGTTATCCCGTAATAAGCCCACAGGTTATAAGCCTGTCAATGTCCAATGCAATGCAGTAAAAATGCTAAAGAGCTCATCTACTAATTTGTGTTGGCCTCCTGGGCTTATGATAGGATAAATACGATAAACCTAACATTATCAAAGTGAAAAATTAAATACGATAAACCTATCATTATCAAAGTGAAAAATTAAGATGGTGAAATCTAAAGCTTTATCGTCATTGACTAATGATGGGGCATTATTTCTAGGCTATTTAGTATGTTGCTTTAACAGACATTCTATGAAAAAAAAATTTGATATCCAATTCCGAGACCATTTTCTTTTACCAATTAAGTAACTAAACTGTTAGTTGAGAGATGTAGTTAGATTGGGCTAGTGGATAGACAACTTTAATTTCTGTATTAATGATCGGACATTCGTGGCAAAGAAATGTATAGTCTGCATCTCAAAGGTTTTTTGTCAACATGAAATATTGAGAACATGCAGCAGGCAGTTAACTATTGTTTGAAGTGAATTGAAACTGGAAGCTTTCCCTCCTAAATCTGACATCAAGACAGATAGATACATCAAAATTATTTTCAACACTATCATGTTTTCCTATGGAAACACTGTTAATTTGTGATAAATCACTATTAAATTTTGCAGGGAAGCAAATTCTGTGTAATCTGAGCATGCAAGATGAAAAAAACCTTTTGGTGTTCAAAGTGTGTATATATGTATATATCCGTATGTATAGTTTACATAGGCTTAAAATTTGGTTAATATACATATAGAAATAAAAGGGCATCCAAGAGCTCTGTGCAGACATGATTGAGATAGCTGGTTCGGAGAGCTATGTATAATTAGGGGTGAAAGGGTGTGAACCTCAAAATGGGTATATTGTTTTCCTCCCCTTTCTATATGTATACAACATGCAGCTAGGAACCAAGTGAACTATTGGGTTTAAAACCTCGGCCAAGATAAGTAGACGGTGTGTTCTCTTGCAAATTAGGGCATCTGTCTGGGCTGCCTCTGATGAGGATATTTAAAGCTGAAATCATAGCAGAGATCAATGGACATGTCTGTCTCCCAGATCTATAATCCAATGAATGGTCTACTGCTGACTGTCAGGTTTATGATGTCACAGACAGGGCATGGGGGAGAGAAAGCATCGCAAGGGCAGGATAGGGGGCTGAAAGGGGTGTAAGGGGGCATGTAGGGAAGGGGTAGAAGTAAAAGCTAATAAGGGAGAAGTCAATAGGCGATGGATGATTATTGGAGGGGTAGTGATATTAGGGTCAAGTTGGGTGAGATGGGGGGTATGAGAAAGGGGAATGGGTGGTGATAGAAGGGTCAAGTTGGGTGTGATGATTAAGGCAAGGGATGTACAGTAACTTATGAGGACAAGAGAGTAATGGTGATGTGTCCTATAAATAGCTAAAGACCAGGATCCAGAGAGATGAACTGATACAAAAGTATGGTGTCATAGACCTTGGACAGCAATAACCGATGGGGACTTAGATATTAATCTGTTAAATATATTAATGGGCAGTAGTAAGTCATTCAAATTTGGAGGTCCAGACTTCGCTGTCAACCCATATACACTTTATATATTGACCTTATAGGGTGCAAGCCTGAATTGGAGTGGTATAGTGTCCAATCTGTCGCTTGTTAATTGGTACAGATAGTGTTAGACTAAATATGTGACACGGTCAAGGATGGTATAGGTAGTGCTAGACTAAATATGTGACACGGTCTAGGATGGTATAGGTAGTGCTAGACTAAATATGTGACACGGTCAAGGATGGTATAGGTAGTGTTAGACTAAATATGTGACACGGTCAAGGATGGTATAGGTAGTGCTAGACTAAATATGTGACACGGTCAAGGATGGTATAGGTAGTGTTAGACTAAATATGTGACACGGTCAAGGATGGTATAGGTAGTGCTAGACTAAATATGTGACACGGTCTAGGATGGTATAGGTAGTGCTAGACTAAATATGTGACACGGTCTAGGATGGTATAGGTAGTGCTAGACTAAATATGTGACACGGTCTAGGGATGGTATAGGTAGTGTTAGACTAAATAGGTGACACGGTCTAGGATGGTATAGGTAGTGCTAGACTAAATATGTGACACGGTCTAGGATGGTATAGGTAGTGCTAGACTAAATATGTGACACGGTCTAGGATGGTATAGGTAGTGCTAGACTAAATATGTGACACGGTCAAGGATGGTGTCCAATCTGTTGCCTGTTAATTGGTATAGGTAGTGCTAGACTAAATATGTGACACGGTCTAGGATGGTATAGGTAGTGTTAGACTAAATATGTGACACGGTCTAGGATGGTATAGGTAGTGCTAGACTAAATAGGTGACACCGTCAAGGATGGTGTCCAATCTGTTGCCTGTTAATCGGTATAGGTAGTGCTAGACTAAATTGGCGACATGGTCTAGGATGGTACAGACTACCTATCTGTGCTAGGTGGGGAAAACTTTTCAATGCTAGACTATAGGTTTCGGATGCTGGAGACTTAGTAGGCTTACATCAGAAAATCCTGATCTCTAGAGAGTTCAAGCTTTAGACATGAGCAGATTCATTTCAATATTCCAGGTCATGGTTAGTCTGCCTTTGGACATTAGGAAGTGTATCAATATCATAGAATATTGGAGACAGGCAAATCGAGGGAATTCTCCTAGGCACCAGACAAAAATGTATTGTTAACAGTTCATGCAAACTACTTACTGGATGTTGGAACATTGTGTAGAGGTATCTATAACACCAGTCTTCATCAACAAACAGCAAAAGTAGACCCCCAGGATTTCACCTAGACAAACTAAATGCATATGATATATTCTAGGTCATGAATATAAACTGCATTTCATTAAGTTAGACCTGAATTTTTAATATTGTTACTCAATCAAACTTTGTATTAGGATGGTTTAATGTGTTGAGTTATTCCATATATAACTTACTGGTTTATAGAGATTTATATGTTGTGTCCCTATTGGGTTTGATATGCCAATAAGGTGCATTGATATAGTTCTAGTCCCCTGGTGTTACAGCTACGGATGGGGTTTCTAACCTTACAACCTGATTTATGGGTGAAGTTTACACTCCATTCTGCATGCAGACACATATATAGGTCACAAAAACTAGCGTTTAAGTGATTGGTGATTCTCAAATTTCAGACAATAATAGGATAAATTTAAGTTTTTAGCTCACCGTCATCAGATGGTGGACTAATCAAATTGCTCTTCGTCCGGCGTCTGGCTTGCGGTTCCCCACCAAATACAACTTGTCAAGCTGAAGATTGTTAACTCTATTTCATATAGAGTTCTTGATGGATTCTTCTTGGGTTTAAAATTAGAAAAAAAGATTAGTCTTAGTAGAGAGATCAAATAAAGGTCACTTAATGAATTTAAGCTGCAGTATATTTAGTACCAATATATACTGAGTTATTGCCCTTTGCTCACTGCTCATATTGTTTGGGGTACACCTTGCATACTGTGTCGATGAAAATTTCCAAATTTTGTACTCAATATGTAAAGGCAGAGACACTATTATTCAGGTCACCTGTCTCACTGTAGACAGAGTTATCTCCCATTTTTTTGGTTCTTACCTCTACATTTTGTTGCTGTACGTGTATTTAGAAACTATGACCTTGATATGAAAACTAAGTCCATTAATACTCTTTAGATTTCCCAAATTTCCTTGTTAATTCAATGCTGCATTATTTATTTGGCATTAATACAAAGGAAATATCATTTAGCAGTGCTAATTAAGGGTAGTATTGTTACCAGTGAAATAGCTACTTGTACATGGTCCCCATGCATTGTGGCTTATGTTTTGTATTCAGTTGTATTGGTAGACAAACAGGAAATGTTCCCTGGTTCTATTCTCATAATTGTGGATGTGAATTTAGCCATTATAAATCACAGTCCATTTTAGCTTAGATCGAGAACCAGGGTGAAGTTTAACTGTAGCCTCAGAATCACTGCAGCATTTCTCCAGTTCTGTTTAGTGTTTTTAGGTCACCTGGGAATAGATGTGCTCCTGTGACCTATTGCTATCCACAGTCGTTATTGTGAGTTAACATTTTGATATTTCAATTCTTAATCCTTATAGGTCTTGTGTACTATCAAGCTTTCTTCTGGTCCATAAAAGTATCGTACAAGTGTCTATTATACACAAATTTTGTCCCTGTAGTTCTCTTTAATCCCTGTATGTCTGGTTACCATAGTAATCTGTCCTGTAGTTCCTGTATGTCTGGTTACCATAGGAATCTTTTCTCTAGTCCCTGTATGTCTGGTTACCATAATAATCTGTCTTCTAGTCCCTGTATGTCTTGTTACCATAGGAATCTTTTCTCTAGTCCCTGTATGTCTGGTTACCATAGTAATCTGTCTTCTAGTCCCTGTATGTCTGGTTACCATAGTAATCTGTCCTCTAGTCCCTGTATGTCTGGTTACCATAGTAATTTATCTTGTAGACCCTGTATGTCTGGTTACCATAGTAATTTATCTTGTAGACCCTGTATGTCTCAGGCTACCATAGTAATCTGTCCTGTAGACCCTGTATGTCTGGTTACCATAATAATCTGTCTTGTAGACCCTGTATGTCTGGTTACCATAGTAATCTGTCTTGTAGACCCTGTATGTCTCAGGCTACCATAGTAATCTGTCCTGTAGACCCTGTATGTCTGGTTACCATAGTAATCTGTCCTGTAGACCCTGTATGTCTGGTTACCATAGTAATCTGTCCTGTAGACCCTGTATGTCTGGTTACCATAATAATCTGTCTTGTAGACCCTGTATGTCTGGTTACCATAATAATCTGTCTTGTAGACCCTGTATGTCTGGTTACCATAGTAATCTGTCTTGTAGACCCTGTATGTCTGGTTACCATAGTAATCTGTCCTGTAATTCCTGTATGTCTGGTTACCATAGAAATCTGTCTTGTAGACCCTGTATGTCTCAGGCTACCATAGTAATCTGTCTTGTAGACCCTGTATGTCTGGTTACCATAATAATCTGTCCTGTAGTTCCTGTATGTCTGGTTACCATAGTAATCTGTCTTGTAGACCCTGTATGTCTGGTTACCATAGTAATCTGTCCTGTAGACCCTGTATGTCTGGTTACCATAGTAATCTGTCCTGTATTTCCTGTATGTCTGGTTACCATAGTAATCTGTCTTGTAGACCCTGTATGTCTGGTTACCATAGTAATCTGTCCTGTATTTCCTGTATGTCTGGTTACCATAGTAATCTGTCTTGTAGACCCTGTATGTCTCAGGCTACCATAGTAATCTGTCCTGTAGACCCTGTATGTCTGGTTACCATAATAATCTGTCCTGTAGTTCCTGTATGTCTGGTTACCATAGTAATCTGTCTTGTAGACCCTGTATGTCTGGTTACCATAGTAATCTGTCCTGTAGACCCTGTATGTCTGGTTACCATAGTAATCTGTCCTGTATTTCCTGTATGTCTGGTTACCATAGTAATCTGTCCTGTAGACCCTGTATGTCTGGTTACCATAGTAATCTGTCCTGTAGTTCCTGTATGTCTGGTTACCATAGGAATCTTTTCTCTAGTCCCTCTGTCTGGTTACCCTAGTAATCTGTCCTCAAGTCTCTGTATGTCTGGTTACCATAGTAATCTGTCCTCAAGTCCCTGTACTTGGCTAAAATGTCCTATATTTTCTGAAAATCTGGTATCCTCAGACAAGTTTTTACACTCATTCCTGTACATATCAGGCACTCTAATTTGGTTTGTTTGTTACATGTTTAATGTCTCCCAACATGGCTGAAGGCTGTGTTCATGCGATGCAGAAGTTGGCTTTTAACCCACTCTTTGGTGACACAGTCTTCGGTCCTACTCTTCCAGTGCCAGGATATAGTTCCCTGCAATAAACTGGGGCCATTATAGATGGGAGTCCAAGCCTCTGCAGGCAGTCCTCTTTGGTTCGTTGCAACCCCAGTAGATGTCGGCTAGCTTTATGTCCCTTAAATCTACAAAGTGGTAACTGACTGTTGGGCCCTTCTGTTTTTATGTAAGGTAGGCCTGACACAAATGACCCTGGTACAATCTTCACCTGTTGCAGATAAAAAGGATTACATTCTCTTATGCTAGTGTCATAAATAGTTGTGCTAATTGGCATATGTACTTTGCCTTTTATGTAGTTTCTTGTCAGTCTCTGTGGAGAAATGAAAGGCATAACTGGGCTGACTGTCGGTTCATACCGGTCTCTCAAAACCACAAACTTTTGTACAGAAGATGACTACAATCCAGATAAGTCGAAACCTGTACTTTGTTTTGCATTATAGGTGTCATTACATAAATCAGAGTTTGATATAACAGGTGTAATGTAAGTTTATTATGGTACATATGGTTGGCTATGCTATTAAACTAGATATAGTTTTGATATTGGTAGCCAGATAGGACTGCGAGGATGCACTTTGTATATGTTCACGACAACAAAAACTAACATGGATGTCTTATTCAAACAAATTTAATTAGGGCGGGGTCTTGTTAACATTTCCTGATCTCTTATGAATTATGACTATTTGATTTTAATTTAACAGATTTTTTTAACTTCAGAAAAAATTTGCATTGAAGCTTGTTTTGGGCTATTTTGACCTAATTTGGTATGCAGCATGCTAGGCCAAGGTAATTAAGTGTTTGGGAGTTTTTTTTGACTGATTCTAAAATCTGCTGAACATTTTTAGATAGACATGTAGAGTAAGTAAAGCATTATCCTCTCATTGACACCGATCTGTAAATTGCTTTTCAATCCTTTGGGTAATATGTAATCAGTGATGGTCACCATAATCATAAGTTTGTCTACAGCAAAAACATTTCAGCTAACTGTCTTGTTCAGATGAGGTCCAACAGGGGATGATTCAGACAGTATTTATTCAGCAAGAAAACTCATTCTTGATAATAATTTAAGCCCACCCATGTCTTTATTAGTGCAGTTCTCATTGTCTTCAAATGAGCCCACCTGTATCCTAATTTCAGTTCTCATTGTATTTCAATAAGTCAACCTATATTTTAATTGCAGTTCTCATTGTATATCAATAAGTCCATCTATACGTAATTGCAGTTGTCGTTGTATTTCAATAAGCCCACCCATATCTATATTGCAGTTGTCATTGTCCTTCAATAAGTGTATCCATGTCTTTATTATGTCTCCCCTTCAAATGACGAGACATTAGAATATGAATGGTTCTTCTTCTGGTTCTTCTAATAATTTCTTGTCTAGGCCATAAATTTTAGACAGTTTAAGATATTTTGAACAAACTCACCATGCATTATGAAAACCTTATTTGCAGTGTGCTACCATTCAATCACTGAGGCCTGACCTCAAGTTCAAAGGTCAAATAAGTGCAAATATTTCCAATAATGTTTGTCAATAACTTGTAAGTCATTAAAGATATGTCTTAATGAAAGTTACTGTATACCTTATAGTCACCCACTGATCAGGTGCTGTGTCATTAGATCATTGTGACCTTGACCTCAAGGACAGTGGTCAAATAAGTGAAAACTTTTCCATAATGTGTGTCTAGGCAATAACGTTTAAACCTGTAATGATATTGTAACGGAAATTGCTTATTCCTTAATCAGCCATTGACAAAGTGCATTACTCTGTCATTGAATTGTTGCAACCTTGGTCTGTGTTCGAAGGTCAAAGCTAATTTATATGTGAATTTCATTGGCACCATAACTTCTTTTTCATTAAATATATTTTGATGAAACTTGCACTATACTTTCAGAAGTCAATGTGCAATGAACTGCCTTAAAATCACTTAATTCTGAAGGTCAAAGGTCAAAGTACAAAATTTTTTTGTAATAATTTACAATCTGGCGATAACTTTACAAACAATTTAAATATTGTTAATGACAGTTGCTGCATATCTTTATCACTCCACTGAGGAAATACAGTACTCTGTTAATGGTTCATTTTGACCATTGACCTCAAGGTCAATGGTCAATTGAGTGCAAAAAATTCAATACCTAGTAAGGTAGAAGGGAAAACATGTGTTTTTGTTCACAAAAATATTCTCTAGTTTCAGTTCACATTGTCCTGCAATAAAACCCATCCATTCTTTAATTCCGTGTGTCCCCATGCCTTATGCTGTATTTTAAAAATAATTTCATTTGTTGTGAGTGAAGCTGGCACACTGAACATATGTTCATGTGAGTCTACACACATATGCCCTATCTGTACTTAGAATAACTATACTGACAATGCAGGAGTAAGTTAAGATTCTAGGAAACCTATTTCATGCTTTATCAGATTTGTCATACAGGATTTGTGAATTACAGACTTTTTCTGACTGGAGCAAAAATACATGGATACATGGAATAGATAAAGTGTTATTTCAAATTTAAATAAAGGAGTTTCGCTCAGGCTACAGTGTAAAAAATAAATAAATTATACAAACATAATGCATATAATTTGTAAACCATGGCCATCAGAATGTTCTTTTCTGTACAAACAGCGAATAATACAAATATAGCTTCACACTTTTTCCAAAACATGTCGGATATTAACATTTAATTTTTTCATTCTTGTCGCATGACGACATGCTTTAATATTTGGCATAGTATTGATAGATGAGGGAAGAGATGTACGTTGAATGAAGGGTTTGCTTACAAGAATGATATTTTTGTTTTTGAGTTTTGCTGTTGAAGGATGGTGAGGATACGATGATGGATTATAAAGAGTCCTGTAATGATATGTACAGTGTGTCAGCAGACAGCTTGTTATAGAAATCGACAGTTCTATTTACACACACAAGCAGTTGTATAATATGTTGTTTAAAACTGAGAGAACAGTTTGGATTACAAGTAGCATGTTTGTATGCATATGTCTGCCTGGAGGGAGCTCACTGACCCAGGGTCAGAATAGAGATCTACAGACTGCATAGTCATAATGTGCGCATGTCTCAGACAAATTGCATCACCGAGCTTAAAAAACAAGATAGCTGTTGGATGCTTGCAAGCTGTCCTGAGACAAAATTATGCTGTAAGGTTTGATAATTTATTCATAGATTCAGTTTACATAGGTGGTCAGTTTGTTATGTCTACAATATTCTTGCTGCTTCGATTACGTAACAGGAGAGATTGAGGTTATAAGGAAATGCTGGAGTACAAAATCTAGTTTGTAATTGCGTTTGGTGTCCTACTTATAATATTTAGAGACTGTACTCCCTTATGTCATTGCTCGCTTGTTTGAAACTTAAAAGAATGAATTAAACTTTTAAATAGGAACCTGTATTGTAATGAATCTTAATTCTTTGTAAATGTATTCTTAAATGATTAATAAAAACCTATAAAATGCACAAATGCGTTCTGTCTTGTTGGTCAAACCAACAAACATGCATGCACATTGTAACTGCGTAATATACTTGCAAGTCGGTTTTTGGACAGCAACGAAAACTATGGCCATCTGGATGCGTATACATTTCTTTTTCTTTTCATTTTGTGTTAGCTAAATTTAAGTCGAACAACAAAAACTTAAAGAAATTTCTTCAAATTGTTTGTATATATAATCAGGCTTGAAACCTGTTTACCTGTATATATAAAGTCACCATCATAACCTTTCAATTAGTATGAAAATGTTCCTCAAAACAACATTTTGACTTTGTCTGTGAAAAAGTTTTACTAGTGTAGTGACATTTAAACTTTAAAATGAAGGCTCCCTTCATGACCTTTGCACTTGCATTGCAACCATGAGTGACCTTCAAACTTTTCTGTTGTTAGGGCTATCGCTGGCAGTACAACAGGGCCATGTGACAGCCCTTTAATCAGGGGCAGAAGCACTGGAGCTTGTATATAGGGTTTGATGGATGACTGTTGTGATACCGCTCCACGTGTTCTTCAACTTAATGTATATGTGATGTGCTTCACTTTCTAAATGAGGCAGTGAAATTACCAACGTGATTTAAACTCAACATAATCCCTGTGTATAGGGCTGTCAAAATTTGGCAGTCTGTGCTGCAGTTCTTTCCATTTTGGCAGTACAACACAGAGTGAGGAAAGAAATTGTTGAATTCTGTGTGATTAAAATTGCTACACTTTATTTAATTAGAAAGTTTGAAATGAAACACAGGCTAGAAACGCCAAGGTAAGGTTATCATATTGCAATGTTTTCTCCAAAAGTACACACAAAAAAGTAATTTTGTACTGGTGAACACTATGGCTAATTTATTTGATGCAATCTGTCCGGTTGGTAATTTGTAAGAATGTGTATGAAAGTGAAAATATAAAATTACAACTCAGAAATAACATTAATCCGGGTCTGTCTATTTTGATTTAGGAGTGAAATGTTTTCAAAGCTTAAGAGTGTTTTGAGTATGACTAATGCAGAGTTTGTTGTTGATTGTATGTATATTCATGAAGGAAAGGGTTGGGGTTCAAAATATATCTTTTCTGCTTTGTGTGATGTCATGAAGAAATCTCTGGGTACAGTTGTAATGATTGACTGGGTGTGTATATATACCTCATCGATTATTGGTGCTTCATTCCTCTGTTTGTCACCTGTTTGTCATTCAACTCAATTATTGACATGTTATAAAGTCTCCATGCTAAATTGACAAAGCATAAAGGATATGTGATGCATAACTAATTTTTCATCTTTTCTTTTGATGGTTATTATAGAAGTACATTTAAATCTGCAATAATGAATTAAATATTTTCTAGGGTGTGGATTTTGATCACTGTATTGCTATAATTGTGTTATTACCCCATCATAATAAACCTATGTTTAAAGTGTAGCACCCATATAGGTTTTAACTGTACAAAACAGCACGAATCAGTCTAATAAGGAACCTTATACCATTTTTGTTGGTTCAGTTTTCACTCCTGCTCTTAATATCAATTATACTAAGCTATATATGTCTTTTTTATAGAAACTAATTTGGGTGAAATTTTTTGTCAGCTTCTGGAGCAATGATAATTAATGATAGAGACATATGCAGAAAAGTCAGCTGTTGCCCAATGCTTGTTTTTGTTTATTGACATGCTCCATACATATATAGAGGCACTGCCACAATAGGGCAATATTTTATAATCACAATGATTTATTCACTTAAATCACTGGCTTCGGACCCCCCTCCACCCCCCCCCCCCCCCCCCCCCTTTCTGTTGTCAGTTCCTGACAAGTTAAATCTGAAGGGGGAGGAGGGCATAATGCACAAGCACTGAACTAAAGAGTATGGCGGGACAATTTGTCACACGTGTTGAGATTTCAGGGATCACCCACTTAATTGTCTAAAGACTATACCATATATCAAATGGATTTCAATGCTCCATGGATTAACGGAATGTGCCAAATGTACTTTTAGCACAAAGATATTTCCCTGACGGATTATACTTCGTCTTGCTGATCAGAATTCATTGAAAAAGTACTGAACTAAAATTATTAAAACTGAACTAAAATTATTAAAAAAAAAAAAAAAAATCCCAGCCCCTCCATGTGTGAAATTCAATGAAGTCTTCATGAATTTGTGATATATGTGAAATAAGCAAAAAGACTTAATAATAGAAATCATATGCATGTAGGTATTCTGAAACATGTTATCATCCTTGAGTAGAATCCTGGAATACCAGTGGTTCTGGTTTGAAATATTTTAGTAAGAACCATCTGTGAAGATGGAGGTGATTTTGTGTTATAATTAGTAGAGAGAGCGGCCTGCCAACCCTGTCTTACATTGGTGAGACAGTCGTTAGTATTGATGTTGGCTAGTTCATTTTCAAAAGTAGTGTGAAGGGTTCCAGATAGACAGACATTCTCTAGATACAGTACAAATGCCAAAAAAGCTTAGCATCAGAATGCAATTAAGCAAGCCCCTAAAACCTTTCCGACATTCCTTTCTCTAACATACCTGTATGTTACATTTTATATACTTGTATGAAAAATAACCTGCTTCCAATTACCAGTATATATAGCAGACCTGTCTCAAATTACCTGTCAAAACCATGCAAGTTTGTAATTTTTATATACCAGTTTCAGTTCAAAATGTAAAAAAAAAAAATAACAAAAAAAACAAAAGCCCCGAAACATTCAGCTATTTAATATAACTACACCTCTGATTACTATTTATCTGTCTACAACACACCTGTATGTTTATCTGTCTACAGCACACCTGTATGTTTATCTGTCTACAGCACACCTGTATGTTTATCTGTCTACAGCACACCTGTATGTTTATCTGTCTACAGCACACCTGTATGTTTATCTGTCTACAACACACCTGTATGTTTATCTGTCTACAACACACCTGTATGTTTATCTGTCTACAGCACACCTGTATGTTTATCTGTCTACAGCACACCTGTATGTTTATCTGTCTACAGCACACCTGTATGTTTATCTGTCTACAGCACACCTGTATGTTACATACATTAATCACCTGTCTACAGCACACCTGTATGTTACATACATTAGTCACCTGTCTACAGCACACCTGTATGTTTATCTGTCTACAGCACACCTGTATGTTTATCTGTCTACAGCACACCTGTATGTTTATCTGTCTACAACACACCTGTATGTTTATCTGTCTACAGCACACCTGTATGTTTATCTGTCTACAGCACACCTGTATGTTTATCTGTCTACAGCACACCTGTATGTTTATCTGTCTACAGCACACCTGTATGTTTATCTGTCTACAGCACACCTGTATGTAACACATAACCTAATGATAACACATCTGTATTTAACAATACTTCACTTTAACACACATGTATGTAACATTCGCCTGTCAATTACCTGTCTATTGTACACCTGTATGTAGCATACCTATCTTCAGTCTCTTGTCTACAGCATCCTGTATCAAATTAGCTATCTATATAGACACCTGTATGTAGCACACATGTAAGTAGCATACCTATCTATAAGTACTTGTAGCACACCTGTATGTATCATACCTGTCACCAGTCTATAGCACAACTGTAACATATCTTTATGAAATTGGCTGTCTAGTCTATATTTTTTCTTCTATGTTACATAACTGTATATAATTACCTGAAGCACACCTATATATAACATAATTAGTACCCATTTAGCTGCCTTCAGCACACCTGTATGTTACATACATGTCCTCTGTCACCTGTCTAAAACACACCTGTATGTTACATGCATTAGTCACCTGTCTACAACACACCTGTATGTTACATACATGTCCTCAGTTACCTGTCTATAACACACCTGTATGTTACATACAGGTCATCAGTTACCTGTCTACAACACACCTGTATGTTACATACATTAGTTACCTATCTATAACACACCTGTATGTTACATACATTAGTCACCTGTCTACAACACACCTGTATGTTACATACATTAGTCACCTGTCTATAACACACCTGTATGTTACATACATGTCCTCAGTTACCTGTCTATAACACACCTGTATGTTACATACATGTCACCTATCTATAACTCACCTGTATGTTACATACATTAGTCACCTGTCTACAACACACATGTCCTCAGTTACCTGTCTACAACACACCTGTATGTTACATACATAAGTCACCTGTCTATAACACACCTGTATGTTACATACATTAGTCACCTGTCTATAACACACCTGTATGTTACATACATTAGTTACCTGTCTATAACACACCTGTATGTTACATACATTAGTCACCTGTCTATAACACACCTGTATGTTACATACATTAGTTACCTGTCTATAACACACCTGTATGTTACATACATGTCCTCAGTTACATGTCTATAACACACCTGTATGTTACATACATTAGTTACCTGTCTATAACACACCTGTATGTTACATACATTAGTTACCTGTCTATAACACACCTGTATGTTACATAATGTCCTCAGTTACATGTCTATAACACACCTGTATGTTACATACATGTCCTCAGTCACCTGTCTATAACACACCTGTATGTTACATACATGTCACCTGTCTATAACACACCTGTATGTTACATACATATCCTCAGTTACCTGTCTATAACACCTGTATGTTACATACATTAGTTACCTGTCTATAACACACCTGTATGTTACATACATGTCCTCAGTTACCTGTCTACAACACACCTGTATGTTACATACATGTCCTCAGTTACCTGTCTACAACACACCTGTATGTTACATACAGGTCCTCAGTTACCTGTCTATATCACACCTGTAGGTTACATACATATCCTCAGTTACCTGTCTATAACACACCTGTATGTTACATGTTACATACATGTCACCTGTCTATAACACCTGTATGTTACATACATTGGTCACCTGTCTATAACACACCTGTATGTTACATTAGTCACCTGTCTATAACACACCTGTATGATACATTGGTCACCTGTCTACAACACACCTGTATGTTACATTGGTCACCTGTCTATAACACACCTGTATGTTACATTGGTCACCTGTCTATAACACACCTGTATGATACATTGGTCACCTGTCTATAACACACCTGTATGATACATTGGTCACCTGTCTATAACACACCTGTATGTTACATTGGTCACCTGTCTACAACACACCTGTATGATACATTGGTCACCTGTCTACAACACACCTGTATGTTACATACATTAGTCACCTGTCTATAACACACCTGTATGTTACATTGGTCACCTGTCTATAACACACCTGTATGATACATTGGTCACCTGTCTATAACACACCTGTATGATACATTGGTCACCTGTCTATAACACCTGTATGTTACATACATTGGTCACCTGTCTATAACACACCTGTATGTTACATACATTGGTCACCTGTCTACAACACACCTGTATGTTACATACATTGGTCACCTGTCTATAACACCTGTATGTTACATACATTGGTCACCTGTCTATAACACACCTGTATGTTACATTAGTCACCTGTCTATAACACACCTGTATGATACATTGGTCACCTGTCTATAACACACCTGTATGTTACATTGGTCACCTGTCTATAACACACCTGTATGATACATTGGTCACCTGTCTATAACACACCTGTATGATACATTGGTCACCTGTCTATAACACACCTGTATGATACATTGGTCACCTGTCTATAACACACCTGTATGATACATTGGTCACCTGTCTATAACACACCTGTATGTTACATTGGTCACCTGTCTACAACACACCTGTATGATACATTGGTCACCTGTCTTCAACACACCTGTATGTTACATTGGTCACCTGTCTACAACACACCTGTATGTTACATACATTGGTCACCTGTCTATAACACACCTGTATGTTACATACATTGGTCACCTGTCTATAACACACCTGTATGATACATTGGTCACCTGTCTATAACACACCTGTATGTTACATACATTGGTCACCTGTCTACAACACACCTGTATGTTACATACATTATTCACCTGTCTATAACACACCTGTATGTTACATACATTTGTTACCTGTCTACAACACACCTGTATGTTACATTGGTCACCTGTCTACAACACACCTGTATGTTACATTGGTCACCTGTCTACAACACCTGTATGTTACATTGGTCACCTGTCTATAACACCTGTATGTTACATAAGTGTCTTCAGTTACCTGTTTTAATGGACTGGAAACTCATCTATATTTTGACTCCTGGTACATGGTTGAAATTAAAACAATTTTGAAGTGCATATGTGTAAACCCTGATATTATGGTATGGTCAGGCATGAATAGATCTGAACCTTGACAGTTATCTGTGCATGGTTCACCAACATCAATCTTTTTTATAGACAAAAGTTATAGATCTGTATGTTTTTATTACAAGACTATTTTCAAGGTCAGTAATACCTTTGTTGCAGTGTAAAGTAATTGATGGATCACATTACCATAGCTGTGGCTTGACAGAGTCATTTGATATGGGTGTGTGGGGACTTTCATTTAAACATATTGAAAACAGGGATATGGTAGTGCAGTCTTGCACCACATCATCATGCTTGGTATTTGTTCCACAGGCGGAAGTTTTGACATCGGCACGTAGTATTACGTAATTACATCCCTAAAATTGCATTTCCTAAAAAAAAATTTGAATTGAAATTTTGACCAAGCCCATTTTCACTGGAGATGTTAGGTATAGTTATCTGAAGTGTCTGAATCCGATCCCAGTGTCGAATGATAAGGATTGGAATTATTAATATTAATAACTTGTTGTGGCATATTGCACATGCAGGACAGGTTCGCTGTGAAATGTATACAAATGTATATATATCATATAATGCCAAGCTACGTGATGAAAATGGAAAAAATTCTCTGCTTCAGTGAGTTGCTAACTGTAAGTCTGTGTTGAACACATTCAGCATGTAACTGTGTTTCTTTGTGGAAATGTTGCCGTGAAAAGTTTATGTTGAATGTTGAATTACACATGCATTAGAAATGTTCTGCTGCAGAATTTATATAAGGAGATATCAATGTAGTAGAATTTGTACTCTCTCTTTTTTTTCTGTGTTAAGCTGAAGTGAGTGAGCGAATCTGCCTTGCACTTGATACACCTATAGCGCTGTTACTGGTGTTTGTTGACAATATCCTGTTTCCTGGATGCCTTCTGTTTGCCATTTAATTTTATTTAGATAATTTAACCAATTTAAATGAGTTTTTCTTGTTGCCTGCTCAAGTTTTGGTTATGTCCATTATTTACAAATTGATTGCTGAAATTTACCTGGAAAGGCAGGTGATATCAAGTTTTGGATAGATCTACTTTCAAAATCAACACCAAGATATCAGTGCAATTACAACAGCTGCAGAAAACAATAAAACTCCCTAGTCATTTAGAAAATATCTATAAAATGGTGGTATGTAGGCCATATGTTAAAAATCCTATATTTATTGTCGGTTTGACATTTTCCTTGGCCAAGCAGTCCAGATCAACTGTGCATATATGTATAGATAGGGCTTAATGGGGCAAGTTTTATACTGATTTAGGACGGAAGGTACAAAATTTACCCTTGGACTTCTAGTAGGCTATTTAGGTTAGTTCATCTCCCAGTTTTTTGGAATGTTTGGTATTCTTCACTCGGCAGTGAGTGTGATTGAGGATTGAAAATGGCCTGTTTCTATGGTTTCCCGAGATGTGTCAAGGTTTTTAGCTCACCTGGTCCATCAATTTTCATTCAAATCACTTCTAGTCTTATATTACTAAATGAATATTGACCAAATTTGGTCAGAAGCATCCTGGAGGAAGGAAAACAATTTTTGCATAAATGGTGATGTGGGCCTACTAGGGGAAACAGAGGTAAGCCCTTGAGTTGCTACTTATCATGAAAGACTTAACAGATTTTGACTCAATTTTATGAGAAGCATCCCTGTGGTAATTGAACAAAAATTTGTATAAATGTTGACTCTGACCTCCATAGGAAGAAACGGTGGTGCCGAATAGGAGATATAGTGGTATATGTCCTTTAAATTACTACTTGTCATGAACAGCTAAATATGTTTTGACCTGATTTTGTCATCTTGTCAGCATCCTTTGGGGATGGGAACAAATTTTGTATAAATGGTGATTCTGGCCCTCTTGAGGCTCGAGGTGTCCCGGGCCAAATAATGAAAATAGAAGTAAATACTTCAAATTGCTACCTGTTGTAAATATGGACATAACGGATTAGACCAAGTTTGATCTAAAGTATCTTTTGCTGAAGAGAGCAATTTTGCATAAATGATGAGTGTGACCCCCAGGGGAGGAGCCCAAAATGGGAAATATAACAAATCTAAGATCCTTCTTCTATTAGAATGAAAGGATTTGATCTGAAGTATATCTGGGTGAAGGGGCACTAATTTTGTATAAACTGCAGTGTACATGCCCCTCAAGGGCCTGAAAGGTGGTATCCAATATGGGAAATATTACAAACTCATCAAAATGTTTCTTCTTCTGTAGGAAAGAATAACTTGGTCTGAAGCATCATTGGATGAAGGGGAACAAAGCGATTGTTTAGAGGAACATTAGGACGTATCTCCAACATGGAGTGCTTAGAAGTAAAGGGCCGTATCTCAAATTTACCCATTTTTAGATTTTACGAGCAAGATTTTCTTATAGAATTTGTACATTATATCAATTGAAATGGTCTAATTATGTTAAAATATTGTGTGATTTGAAAGAATTAGACAATTTCCATTGATATAAAGTACATATTCTATCAGAAAAGCTCAGTCGGAATTGTAATTTATCAAAATCTAAAATTTGAGATACGGCACTTTACTTCTAAGCATGCCATGTTGGAGATACGTCCTTACAGTTCCTCTAAACAATCGATTAAGTTTGAATAAAGGGCAATACAGGCTTTTTTGGCCCTTTTTTTCGGCATAGTCGTCTAATTTTCTTTTGGCCTCCGATATGACGCTACAGGTGGCGTTCTGGTCAAGATGAAGTATGTGATTGGTCATTGTAGCGGTCAATGCAAAATGCAGATATACAGTTAAAAACGAAACAAAGTTAAAGGGACCTCACGGTAAACCAATATTTATTTTGTATTTTTCGGCATAGCCGTCTAATTTTGTTTTGGCCCCGGATATGACGCAACAGGTGGCGTTCTGGTCAAGATGAAGTATGTGATTGGTCATTGTAGCGGTCAATGCAAAATGCAGATATACAGTTAAAAACGAAACAAAGTTAAATGGACCTCACGGTAAACCAATATTTATTTTGTATTTTTTATCATATTATTGGGTATATCTTTTAAAAAAATAACCTTCTGAACAATAACCATTCGAATTCGATGATGTAGGCCTATGTACATAAAAACATCAATTATCAATTATTAAAAGGTTATCAAACAATCTGAATATGCAGAAATT
Organism: Pecten maximus; assembly: GCF_902652985.1. Taxonomy (NCBI): domain Eukaryota; kingdom Metazoa; phylum Mollusca; class Bivalvia; order Pectinida; family Pectinidae; genus Pecten; species Pecten maximus. The sequence goes on from NC_047025.1 coordinate 825,416, forward strand.
TTGTGTCATATACGATAAACGCATGCGCACAACAAACTAAAACACATGGAAACAAAAATGGCTTCCAATGTGAATCGACTCCGGTTAAAAACGATAACAGCTTCCGCAATGAAGAGAATAATAGGAAAATGGGTCAAACACAATCCTAGAATTTAACTTGGGAAGCAGTACAATAGACTGTAACAGTTCAAACATGGAAACAGCAGTAATACGGACGCCGCTCGTATTCTGCTTTATTGTTTGATAGTAGGTCATGACAATCTCGGTAATATTTCCACAAACTCGGTAAGATTTCCACAAACTCGATAAGATTTCCACAAACTCTGTAATAGTTCCACAAATTCGGTAATATTTATACAGTCTGTACCAGTACATCGCTACTGTCACTATACTATATGAACAATGTTTACACTTATTTACACATAAATATGTGTGCCGTAATATATACAGAACGTGCTATTTAACATTTAAACCACTGTATAATATCGTTATCCAACTAACCCAGAGGGAATATATATATCGCCTTGTAAACTATCGTGTGTTTGTGCTGCCACGATTTCAAAACAGTCACGTAATGATTTAAAAATAATTTCCGCGCTAAATTTAGAGGGGGATTCCCAACTAAATCGAGTGGTCAAGCTGGACATAGGGATTGACTGTGAACATTGGGACAGCACAGAAACATAACTGGAAAGGAACAAAATGCGTACATTCAGTGAAAATTGCAACGTTTTTACCGTGATGTCCCTTTTAAATTGAATGCAAGCTGAATAAGTGGATGCATCTATTCAAATGACACATTTGCAGTCTTATTATCACCAAAAATGATTCAAACTGCTATAATTTTGTTATCCGTGCTGAAACTGCGCATTTCTTAATTACAATGTAGTTCATTAATTTATTTCACCAGTAGTTTTACATTATAACCACCAGCATTAAAACTATGCCGTTTATCTTTTTTAAAGATATTTCTTGTTTACAAGTACTTTGATTCCTAATCAAGAATCAAAGTACATGTTGCTCTATGTACCATATTAACGTTTGTCCTGCAGGCCGATATATTTACATTTGCATGGCAATGCCACTATTAAACTAATCAGAATGTAGTATGATTTAAAGAACTGTAAATGACACTTATAGTGTGATCCTTATGACATCATAACTGTGGAAGATGTAACAAGCACTGTCAAAATGACTGTTCAATGTAAAGAATCATGCTGATGTAAGTTTAAATTGAACTAGAATCTACATCAGAAAGTAAGAGGTGAAGAAAATGTAAATGTAAGCATTGAAATGCCTTACAGTGATGTTTATCGTCGTTACAGACGACAGAACATTGCATGCAAGGAAACGTCATTGTGTGCTATATCCAGGCTGTTTTGTGCACAAATATTTCATTCATATGAATTTATGCCTCCGAGGCTAACCTCTGTCCCCTCTCTGACTTTGCTGTTATTGTGACCTTCCTGTGTCTGTCTGTCTATCCTATCTAACTTTTCTAATTACCTGTGTCTACACTTCTCTGTAATGCCTGTCTGTCATACATGATAATACATATATACCACCCTATGGCTGCTACTGTAGGTTTCTTCCTGCAGGATAAAGAGCTGTTTAGAGGACAAACATTTGTAATATAAACATCTTATTTACAACTCCATAAAGCCCCTGTCACACTTTACCGGATTGGGCCACCGGACGTGAAACGGATAACATTTTTGGATATCCGGTGATGTTCGTCAATATCCGTTTTATGTCCGTTTTATGTTCGGTTCATTCGTTTCATGTCAGGTGATGTACGGTGCGTCCGGTGGTATCCGTTGGAAAGTTTTGTGCATGCACAAAACTTGAAACGGACAGTAACGGATAAGAATATTCGTTGGCTGTCCTGTGCATGTCCGTTTTGTCCTGTATATATCCTGTCATTGTTCGTTTATATGCGGTAGGTGTACGGGGGGCATGCGTTACCCAGTCCGTTGATGGAACTTGAACGCATACGCCACGCATAAACCGGACCTTCAGCAGACACTTAACGAACACATAACGGACACATAACGGACAAACACAGGATGCTTGCAGGATTAACACCGGACACGACGAATAGACAAACGGATTGAAAACGGATAACACGCACAGAACGGATGAATACAGAATACCTACAGGATACCTACAGGGGGAGGAACTGACTACCGACAGAAACTGATTAATTATCGCAGGCATATAAAAAGGTTCTTGGAAGCTTCCAAATCAGATTCACAGACAGTTGTCAGCATGGAATGTCAGACTAAAGTTTCTGTGCAGTTTAGGGTCGCCTTGCTGCAGGCAGAAATGCATATGAACAATGTTCAGATGGACCTTCACCAGTACCTTTCCCACAGGAGAAGAAGGCACCGCAGGCAACAGCATCGACAGACTTCTTCTGTGTCTTACGCTTTTGCAGGAACGTTTTTTTTATTTTTCTACCGCGAGGCATTTTGGCGAGGCAGTAAGCACTGTAACTTTTTGACAACTGATCGCCAGAGAAATGCATATATCTTGTTTTTTTCTGCATGCGCGCGTTAATGTCCGTTAGGTGTTCGGTTTGTCCGGAATGCATCCTGTACACGTCCTGATTCACCGGTTCATGTTCTTTTGTTGTTCGTTACTCATTTGGAGACACCCGGTTGGTAGTACGGTAGCCGTACGTTACATGTTCGTTATTGGTACGTTTTATCCGTTTCATATTCGGTGCAAGTACGTCGTCAGTTTCGATTTTTCTACCGGACTGACAACTTTGCCACCGTATACCACCGGATAACAAAAATTTCTATCTGTTGATGTCCGGTACACCAATCCGGTCAAGTGTGACCGGATTGGTGTACAACAACAGTACACCTCAGCAGGATTTATTAAGAATTGGCAAATTTTATTGCTGAAATATTTCTAGCTGTTCTTATCACTTCAGGTAAATATGTACAAGTATGTGATCAGTCTTGGTTGAAACATGTATTAAACTGATATCTCACTGTAGGGATGTGTGATAACCTACTAAATTTGATATACACCTACAGTATATTGTGTTGAAGCATGCTCTTTCACAAAGAAAATAAAAAATCTTATACTACAACCCTTGGTATCAAAGTTTTCAAGGATTTCAAATAATCAAACGTGCTGTTCTTGTTGTTAGCTCACCTGGTCAGAAGGACTGACAGTTTTCAACCAAGTTTGGTCTGAGGCATACTTGGGTGAATGAGAACCAGTTTTGTTTAAACAGTTGGCCTGGCCCCTATAGGGGCCTGAGGGGCGGGGCTAAAGAAGGGAAATAAGCACCAAAATGGTTAAAATCCTTCTGTAAGTATGAAAGGATGTAGTCCATTTTTGGTCTGAAGCATCATTGGGTGAAGGGAACCAATTTTGTACAAATGGAGGGTCCGACTCCCTAGGGGCCTTAGGAGTGAGGGGAAATTAAATTCTTCAAAATCCTTCTTCAGCGAAGATATAGTGTTTTCCCATATTTACCGCCATATCCAGGTGAATGATACAGGTCCTCTAGGCCTCCTGTTTATTATAATTATATGCATAGTGGCTGAACTTTAAATTCTTTTAGCAATAACAAATTCATTAGTTGTCATAATTACTACATGTAAGAAATGCTAATTAGGTCAAGGATCTTTACTAACAGAAAATGTCATTCTCCGAGCCTGACAAAATATTTATGAACCTGATATATACTGTCATCCTGAATGCATATAACCAATCTGTAATTGTGACCTAATTTACTAACAGCCCATATCTGACCAGTTGACCCATATGTCTGGTCTGTATGTCTGGCAGGCCTGATTAGGTGACCCTGGTATTATCATTACATGTGTAGGATTTGTAGGATAATTGAAGTATACACATGGATATGCTTGTGTATCTTCATATACAGGTACACGTTGTAGGTGACATCATTTTTAGCTGTTATGGGTATATTTGAACTCGAAATTTCTCAATACTGTAGAAATCATGGCAGAAATTCTTTATTTGCTATGTAAGTATTGATGAATATATATTACCTGGATTACAAAGTTCTACTACTTCAAGGTGTTCCATTGTAATAAGCTACTGACAATCTGACTGTACATTTTTCATCCAGTTGTTACTACAATCCATCAATTTTGATAGGATATGAAAGTGGCTACATTATATTCCAATCTTTGTTGAGTTTGACAATGGTAATAGAGTATGATATTGGTAATAGAGTTTGATAATGGTAATATAGTTTGATAATGGTAATAGAGTTTGATATTGGTAGTAGAGTTTGATAATGGTAATCAAGTCTGATATTGGTAATATAGTTTGATAATGGTAATATACTTTGATAATGGTGATAGAGTTTGATAATGGTAATAGAGTTTGATAATGGTAATAGAGTTTGATAATGGTGATAGAGTTTGATAATGGTAGTAGAGTTTGATAATGGTAATAGAGTTTGATAATGGTGATAGAGTTTGATAATGGTAATATAGTATGATATTGGTAATAGAGTTTGATAATGGTAATATAGTTTGATATTGGTAATAGAGTATGATATTGGTAATAGAGTTTGATAATGGTGATAGAGTTTGATAATGGTAATATAGTTTGATATTGGTAATATAGTTTGATATTGGTAATATAGTTTGATATTGGTGATAGAGTTTGATAATGGTGATAGAGTTTGATAATGGTAATATAGTATGATATTGGTAATAGAGTTTGATATTGGTAATATAGTTTGATATTGGTGATAGAGTTTGATAATGGTAATAGAGTTTGATATTGGTAACAGAGTTTGATAATGGTAATATAGTATGATAATGGTAATAGAGTTTGATAATGGTAATAGAGTATGATAATGGTAATAGAGTTTGATGATGGTAGTAGAGTTTGATAATGGTAATAGAGTATGATAATGGTAATAGAAATTGATAATGGTGATAGAGTTTGATAATGGTAATATAGTTTGATAATGGTAATATAGTTTGATAATGGTAATAGAGTTTGATATTGGTAATATAGTTTGATAATGGTAGTAGAGTTTGATAATGGTAATAGAGTTTGATAATGGTAATATAGTTTGATAATGGTAATAGAGTTTGATAATGGTAATAGAGTTTGATAATGGTAATATAGTTTGATATTGGTAATAGAGTATGATATTGGTAATAGAGTTTGATAATGGTGATAGAGTTTGATAATGGTAATATAGTTTGATGGTAATAGAGTATGATAATGGTGATAGAGTATGATATTGGTAATAGAGTTTGATAATGGTAGTAGAGTTTGATAATGGTGATAGAGTTTGATATTGGTAATAGAGTTTGATATTGGTAACAGAGTTTGATGATGGTAGTAGAGTTTGATAATGGTGATAGAGTTTGTTAATGGTAATAGAGTATGATATTGGTAATAGAGTTTGATAATGGTAACAGAGTTTGATATTGGTAATAGAGTATGATATTGGTAATAGAGTATGATATTGGTAATAGAGTTTGATAATGGTGATAGAGTTTGATAATGGTAGTAGAGTTTGATAATGGTAATAGAGTATGATATTGGTAACAGAGTTTGATATTGGTAACAGAGTTTGATATTGGTAGTTGAGTTTGATAATGGTAGTTGAGTTTGATAATGGTAATAGAGATTGATAATGGTGATAGAGTTTGATAATGGTAATATAGTTTGATAATGGTGATAGAGTTTGATAATGGTAGTAGAGTTTGATAATGGTAATAGAGTTTGATAATGGTAGTTGAGTTTGATAATGGTAATATAGTTTGATAATGGTAGTTGAGTTTGATAATGGTAATAGAGATTGATAATGGTGATAGAGTTTGATAATGGTAATAGAGTTTGATAATGGTAATATAGTTTGATGATGGTAGTTGAGTTTGATAATGGTAAGATAAATGATTAGATATACCTATACTAATGACCTGTTTCTTCTGTTGCAGCAGTGTGTAGTTTCACCTATTCTAGGAAGGACCGGATACAGGCACTGTCATTGGAATATCAGCACAAAGGCTACGTCAAGTGTATATACACCATACAAGCACCCGTCAACACATACATAGAACTCAATTTCACCGATCTCATTGGCTTCCAGCCACATTTTGGTCCTGCAAGCTCAACGGACCCTAATTTTCATTTACCCAATTCCCAATCATCAGCATCAACGTTGTCGTCGTCCTCGTCACCGCTGACATCATCTTCATCATCATTTCCTGTGTCTGCTAAAGCAGAACATTGCTTGCCTCCCGAACTTGTTATAAGCTTATCAACTGGTCATAAAAGCCATACTAAGACTTTTAGATTTTGTAAAACAAACAATTTCAAAACGCCTCGAGTCTTTCATTTCAATGCCAACTCCCTGCAGATAGTTTATATTTGGGAGGAAAACGTTCACAGTGGATTTTCATTGGATATAGACTTTCATCAACGCAACAGTAAGTACCTTTTATGTTCATTATCTTCTATTACCATCAAAAGCAGAATTTTCCACTCTCCTTTGCCCAATATCCCCAAACTCACTGCATGTGTGTCATGTAGAACCCCCCTCCATCAGACTGTGTGATGTGTAGTACATACTCCCAGACTGTGTGTTGTGTAGTACACACTCCCAGACTGTGTGTTGTGTAGTACATACTCCCAGACTGTGTGATGTGTAGTACATACTCCCAGACTGTGTGTTGTGTAGTACACACTCCCAGACTGTGTGTTGTGTAGTACACACTCCCAGACTGTGTTGTGTAGTACATACTCCCAGACTGTGTTGTGTAGTACACACTCCCAGACTGTGTTGTGTAGTACACACTCCCAGACTGTGTTGTGTAGTACACACTCCCAGACTGTGTGTTGTGTAGTACATACTCCCAGACTGTGTGTTGTGTAGTACACACTCCCAGACTGTGTGTTGTGTAGTTCACACTCCCAGACTGTGTTGTGTAGTACACACTCCGAGACTGTGTGTTGTGTAATACACACTCCCAGATTGTGTGTTGTGTAGTACACACTCCCAGACTGTGTTGTGTAGTACACACTCCCAGACTGTGTGTTGTGTAGTACACACTCCCAGACTGTGTGTTGTGTAGTACACACTCCCAGACTGTGTTGTGTAGTACACACTCCCAGACTGTGTGTTGTGTAGTATACACTCCCAGACTGTGTTGTGTAGTACACACTCCCAGACTGTGTTGTGTAGTACACACTCCCAGACTGTGTGTTGTGTAGTACACACTCCCAGACTGTGTGTTGTGTAGTACACACTCCCAGACTGTGTTGTGTTGTACACACTCCCAGACTGTGTGTTGTGTAGTACACACTCCCAGACTATGTTGTGTAGTACATACTCCCAGACTGTGTGTTGTGTAGTACACACTCCCAGACTGTGTTGTGTAGTACACACTCCCGATTGTGTGTTGTGTAGTACAACTCCCAGACTGTGTGTTGTGTAGTACATACTCCCAGACTGTGTTTTGTAGTACACACTCCCAGATTGTGTGTTGTGTAGTACACACTCCCAGACTGTGTGTTGTGTAGTACATACTCCCATACTGTGTTGTGTAGTACACACTCCCAGATTGTAGTGTTTGTGTAGTACACACTCCCGACTGTGTGTTGTGTAGTACATACTCCCATACTGTGTTGTGTAGTACACACTCCCAGACTATGTTGTGTAGTACATACTCCCAGACTGTGTTGTGTAGTACACACTCCCAGATTGTGTGTTGTGTAGTACACACTCCCAGACTGTGTGTTGTGTAGTACACACTCCCAGACTGTGTTGTGGAGTACACACTCCCAGACTATGTGTTGTGGAGTACACACTCCCAGACTATGTGTTGTGGAGTACACACTCCCACACTGTGTGTTGTGTAGTACACACTCCCAGACTGTGTGTTGTGTAGTACACACTCCCAGACTGTGTGTTGTGTAGTACATACTCCCAGACTGTGTTGTGTAGTACATACTCCCAGACTATGTGTTGTGGAGTACACACTCCCAGACTGTGTGTTGTGTAGTATACACTCCCAGACTGAGTTGTGTAGTACACACTCCCAGACTGTGTTGTGTAGTACACACTCCCAGACTGTGTGTTGTGGAGTACACACTCCCAGACTGTGTGTTGTGTAGTACACACTCCCAGACTGTGTGTTGTGTAGTACACACTCCCAGACTATGTGTTGTGGAGTACATACTCCCAGACTGTGTGTTGTGTAGTACACACTCCCAGACTGTGTGTTGTGTAGTACACACTCCCAGACTGTGTTGTGTAGTACACACTCCCAGACTGTGTGTTGTGTAGTACACACTCCCAGACTGTGTGTTGTGCTGTGTGTTGTGTAGTACACACTCCCAGACTGTGTGTTGTGTAGTACACACTCCCAGACTGTGTGTTGTGTAGTACACACTCCCAGACTGTGTTGTGTAGTACATACTCCCAGACTATGTGTTGTGTAGTACACACTCCCAGACTATGTGTTGTGGAGTACACACTCCCAGACTATGTGTTGTGGAGTACACACTCCCACACTGTGTGTTGTGGAGTACACACTCCCAGACTGTGTGTTGTGTAGTACACACTCCCAGACTGTGTTGTGTAGTACACACTCCCAGACTGTGTGTTGTGTAGTACATACTCCCAGACTATGTGTTGTGGAGTACATACTCCCAGACTATGTGTTGTGTAGTACACACTCCCAGACTGTGTGTTGTGGAGTACATACTCCCAGACTGTGTGTTGTGGAGTACATACTCCCAGACTGTGTGTTGTGTAGTACACACTCCCAGACTGTGTGTTGTGTAGTACACACTCCCAGACTATGTGTTGTGTAGTACACACTCCCAGACTATGTGTTGTGGAGTACATACTCCCAGATTGTGTGTTGTGTAGTACACACTCCCAGACTGTGTGTTGTGTAGTACATACTCCCAGACTGTGTGTTGTGTAGTACACACTCCCAGACTATGTGTTGTGTAGTACACACTCCCAGACTATGTGTTGTGTAGTACACACTCCCAGACTGTGTGTTGTGTAGTACACACTCCCAGACTATGTGTTGTGGAGTACACACTCCCAGACTATGTGTTGTGTAGTACACACTCCCAGACTGTGTTGTGGAGTACACACTCCCAGACTATGTGTTGTGGAGTACACACTCCCAGACTGTGTGTTGTGTAGTACACACTCCCAGACTATGTGTTGTGTAGTACACACTCCCAGACTATGTGTTGTGGAGTACACACTCCCAGATTGTGTGCTGTGTCTGAACTCCATTGTGACCCATAGCCTCTCTCACTGTAGACTGTACCTTGCACAGGAAAGTATGTACAGTGTTCTGCTGTAGCTACCAAGGATTGTCTAGACATAGTAATTCCCTTAAAAACACTACAGGATCAATGTTGCCTTTGTAGAGAGAATTCTGTGAAGTTGAACAGATAGAAACAGTATTCTATTCTAGACTTGGTGATCATTTCCCCAGTGTAAATATTATTTCGCTTTCAAAAGTGTATGTAATATGAGATGTTATGAAATATGAAATCAAATAGAGAATGAAGACAGAGTCAAATGTACACGGGATCAAACAAGTTTTCACCCTCTGTAAAAACATAACATTAACTTGCAAAACATAAAATTTGGCCATAACTGTAAAGATATAGATGAATTTCATGGGGATTTACGTAAGATTTATCAATAAAGTATTGATGGCTTTTGACACTAGATACAAAAGATATTCAAATTGTACTTACTTACACTGTTACTAGAGCTGATGTTGTATGTACTTACACTGTTACTAGAGCTGATGTTGTACCTACTTACACTGTTACTAGAGCTGATGTTGTATGTAGTTACACTGTTACTAGAGCTGATGTTGTACCTACTTACACTGTTACTAGAGCTGATGTTGTATGTACTTACACTGTTACTAGATCTGATGTTGTACCTACACTTACACTGTTACTAGAGTTGATGTTGTATGTACTTACACTGTTACTAGAGTTGATGTTGTACCTACTTACACTGTAACTAGAGCTGATGTTGTACCTACTTACACTGTTACTAGATCTGATGTTGTACCTACTTACACTGTTACTAGATCTGATGTTGTACCTACTTACACTGTTACTAGAGTTGATGTTGTATGTACTTACACTGTTACTAGAGTTGATGTTGTACCTACTTACACTGTAACTAGAGCTGATGTTGTACCTACTTACACTGTTACTAGAGCTGATGTTGTATGTACTTACACTGTTACTAGAGCTGATGTTGTATGTACTTACACTGTTACTAGAGCTGATGTTGTATGTACTTACACTGTTACTAGAGTTGATGTTGTATGTACTTACACTGTTACTAGAACTGATGTTGTATGTACTTACACTGTTACTAGATCTGATGTTGTATGTACTTACACTGTTACTAGAGCTGATGTTGTATGTACTTACACTGTTACTAGATCTAGAGCTGATGTTGTATGTACTTACACTGTTACTAGAGCTGATGTTATATGTACTTACACTGTTACTAGAGCTGATGTTGTATGTAGTTACACTGTTACTAGAGCTGATGTTGTATGTACTTACACTGTTACTAGAGTTGATGTTGTACCTACTTACACTGTTACTAGATCTGATGTTGTACCTACTTACACTGTTACTAGAGTTGATGTTGTATGTACTTACACTGTTACTAGAGTTGATGTTGTACCTACTTACACTGTAACTAGAGCTGATGTTGTACCTACTTACACTGTTACTAGAGCTGATGTTGTATGTACTTACACTGTTACTAGATCTGATGTTATATGTACTTACACTGTTACTAGAGCTGATGTTGTATGTAGTTACACTGTTACTAGAGCTGATGTTGTATGTACTTACACTGTTACTAGAGCTGATGTTGTATGTACTTACACTGTTACTAGTGCTGATGTTGTACCTACTTACACTGTTACTAGAGCTGATGTTGTATGTACTTACACTGTTACTAGAGCTGATGTTGTATGTACTTACACTGTTACTAGAGCTGATGTTGTATGTACTTACACTGTTACTAGAGCTGATGTTGTATGTACTTACACTGTTACTAGAGCTGATGTTGTATTACTTACACTGTTACTAGATCTGATGTTGTATGTACTTACACTGTTACTAGAGTTGATGTTGTACCTACTTACACTGTTACTAGAGCTGATGTTGTATTACTTACACTGTTACTAGATCTGATGTTGTATGTACTTACACTGTTACTAGAGCTGATGTTGTATTACTTACACTGTTACTAGATCTGATGTTGTATGTACTTACACTGTTACTAGAGTTGATGTTGTACCTACTTACACTGTTACTAGATCTGATGTTGTACCTACTTACACTGTTACTAGAGCTGATGTTGTATGTACTTACACTGTTACTAGAGCTGATGTTGTATGTACTTACACTGTTACTAGATCTGATGTTGTATGTAGTTACACTGTTACTAGAGTTGATGTTGTACCTACTTACACTGTTACTAGAGCTGATGTTGTACCTACTTACACTGTTACTAGAGCTGATGTTGTATGTACTTACACTGTTACTAGAGTTAATGTTGTATGTACTTACACTGTTACTAGATCTGATGTTGTATGTACTTACACTGTTACTAGAGCTGATGTTGTATGTACTTACACTGTTACTAGAGCTGATGTTGTATGTACTTACACTGTTACTAGATCTAGAGCTGATGTTGTACCTACTTACATTGTTACTAGATCTGATGTTGTATGTACTTACACTGTTACTAGAGTTGATGTTGTATGTACTTACACTGTTACTAGAGCTGATGTTGTATGTAGTTACACTGTTACTAGAGTTGATGTTGTATGTACTTACACTGTTACTAGAGCTGATGTTGTATTACTTACACTGTTACTAGAGCTGATGTTGTATGTACTTACACTGTTACTAGAGCTGATGTTGTATGTACTTACACTGTTACTAGAGTTGATGTTGTATGTACTTACACTGTTACTAGAGCTGATGTTGTATGTACTTACACTGTTACTAGATCTGATGTTGTATGTACTTACACTGTTACTAGATCTAGAGCTGATGTTGTATGTACTTACACTGTTACTAGAGTTGATGTTGTATGTACTTACACTGTTACTAGAGCTGATGTTGTATGTACTTACACTGTTACTAGAGCTGATGTTGTATGTACTTACACTGTTACTAGATCTGATGTTGTATGTACTTACACTGTTACTAGAGTTGATGTTGTACCTACTTACACTGTTACTAGATCTGATGTTGTACCTACTTACACTGTTACTAGAGCTGATGTTGTATGTACTTACACTGTTACTAGAGCTGATGTTGTATGTACTTACACTGTTACTAGATCTGATGTTGTATGTAGTTACACTGTTACTAGAGTTGATGTTGTACCTACTTACACTGTTACTAGAGCTGATGTTGTACCTACTTACACTGTTACTAGAGTTAATGTTGTATGTACTTACACTGTTACTAGATCTGATGTTGTATGTACGTACCTACTTACACTGTTACTAGAGCTGATGTTGTATGTACTTACACTGTTACTAGAGCTGATGTTGTATGTACTTACACTGTTACTAGAGCTGATGTTGTATGTACTTACACTGTTACTAGAGCTGATGGTGTATGTACTTACACTGTTACTAGAGCTGATGTTGTATGTACTTACACTGTTACTAGAGCTGATGTTGTATGTACTTACACTGTTACTAGAGCTGATGTTGTATGTACTTACACTGTTACTAGAGCTGATGTTGTACTTACTTACACTGTTACTAGAGTTGATGTTGTATGTACTTACACTGTTACTAGAGTTGATGTTGTATGTACTTACACTGTTACTAGAGCTGATGTTGTACCTACTTACACTGTTACTAGAGCTGATGTTGTATGTACTTACACTGTTACTAGAGCTGATGTTGTATGTACTTACACTGTTACTAGAGTTGATGTTGTATGTACTTACACTGTTACTAGAGCTGATGTTGTATGTACTTACACTGTTACTAGAGCTGATGTTGTATGTACTTACACTGTTACTAGAGTTGATGTTGTATGTACTTACACTGTTACTAGAGCTGATGTTGTACCTACTTACACTGTTACTAGAGTTGATGTTGTATGTACTTACACTGTTACTAGAGCTGATGTTGTATGTACTTACACTGTTACTAGAGTTGATGTTGTATGTACTTACACTGTTACTAGAGCTGATGTTGTATGTACTTACACTGTTACTAGATCTGATGTTGTATGTACGTACCTACTTACACTGTTACTAGAGCTGATGTTGTATGTACTTACACTGTTACTAGATCTGATGTTGTATGTACTTACACTGTTACTAGAACTGATGTTGTATGTACTTACACTGTTACTAGAGTTGATGTTGTATGTACTTACACTGTTACTAGATCTGATGTTGTATGTACTTACACTGTTACTAGAGCTGATGTTGTATGTACTTACACTGTTACTAGATCTGATGTTGTACCTACTTACACTGTTACTAGATCTGATGTTGTATTACTTACACTGTTACTAGAGCTGATGTTGTACCTACTTACACTGTTACTAGATCTGATGTTGTATGTACTTACACTGTTACTAGATCTGATGTTGTATTACTTACACTGTTACTAGAGCTGATGTTGTATGTACTTACACTGTTACTAGAGATGATGTTGTATGTACTTACACTGTTACTAGATCTGATGTTGTATTACTTACACTGTTACTAGAGTTGATGTTGTATGTACTTACACTGTTACTAGAGTTGATGTTGTATGTAGTTACACTGTTACTAGAGCTGATGTTGTACCTACTTACACTGTTACTAGATCTAGAGCTGATGTTGTATGTACTTACACTGTTACTAGAGCTGATGTTGTACCTACTTACACTGTTACTAGAGCTGATGTTATATGTACTTACACTGTTACTAGAGCTGATGTTATATGTACTTACACTGTTACTAGAGCTGATGTTGTATGTACTTACACTGTTACTAGAGCTGATGTTGTATGTACTTACACTGTTACTAGAGCTGATGTTGTATGTACTTACACTGTTACTAGAGCTGATGTTGTATGTACTTACACTGTTACTAGAGCTGATGTTGTATGTACTTACACTGTTACTAGAGCTGATGTTGTATGTACTTACACTGTTACTAGAGCTGATGTTGTATGTACTTACACTGTTACTAGAGCTGATGTTGTACTTACTTACACTGTTACTAGAGTTGATGTTGTATGTACTTACACTGTTACTAGAGTTGATGTTGTATGTACTTACACTGTTACTAGAGCTGATGTTGTACCTACTTACACTGTTACTAGAGCTGATGTTGTATGTACTTACACTGTTACTAGAGCTGATGTTGTATGTACTTACACTGTTACTAGAGTTGATGTTGTATGTACTTACACTGTTACTAGATCTGATGTTGTATGTACGTACCTACTTACACTGTTACTAGAGTTGATGTTGTATGTACTTACACTGTTACTAGAGCTGATGTTGTATGTACTTACACTGTTACTAGAGTTGATGTTGTATGTACTTACACTGTTACTAGAGCTGATGTTGTATGTACTTACACTGTTACTAGAGTTGATGTTGTACCTACTTACACTGTTACTAGAGCTGATGTTGTATGTACTTACACTGTTACTAGAGCTGATGTTGTATGTACTTACACTGTTACTAGAGTTGATGTTGTATGTACTTACACTGTTACTAGAGTTAATGTTGTATGTACTTACACTGTTACTAGAACTGATGTTGTATGTACTTACACTGTTACTAGATCTAGAGCTGATGTTGTATGTACTTACACTGTTACTAGAGCTGATGTTGTACCTACTTACACTGTTACTAGAGCTGATGTTGTATGTAGTTACACTGTTACTAGAGTTGATGTTGTATGTACTTACACTGTTACTAGATCTGATGTTGTATTACTTACACTGTTACTAGAGCTGATGTTGTACCTACTTACACTGTTACTAGATCTAGAGCTGATGTTGTGTGTACTTACACTGTTACTAGAGCTGATGTTGTACCTACTTACACTGTTACTAGAGCTGATGTTGTACCTACTTACACAGTTACTAGAGCTGATGTTGTATTACTTACACTGTTACTAGAGCTGATGTTGTATGTACTTACACTGTTACTAGAGCTGATGTTATATGTACTTACACTGTTACTAGAGTTGATGTTGTATGTACTTACACTGTTACTAGAGCTGATGTTGTACCTACTTACACTGTTACTAGATCTGATGTTGTATGTACTTACACTGTTACTAGATCTGATGTTGTATGTACTTACACTGTTACTAGAGCTGATGTTGTATGTACTTACACTGTTACTAGAGCTGATGTTGTATGTACTTACACTGTTACTAGATCTAGAGCTGATGTTGTACCTACTTACACTGTTACTAGATCTGATGTTGTATGTACTTACACTGTTACTAGAGTTGATGTTGTACCTACTTACACTGTTACTAGAGCTGATGTTGTATGTACTTACACTGTTACTAGAGTTGATGTTGTATGTACTTACACTGTTACTAGAGTTGATGTTGTATGTACTTACACTGTTACTAGAGATGATGTTGTATGTACTTACACTGTTACTAGATCTGATGTTGTATTACTTACACTGTTACTAGAGTTGATGTTGTATGTAGTTACACTGTTACTAGAGCTGATGTTGTACCTACTTACACTGTTACTAGATCTAGAGCTGATGTTGTGTGTACTTACACTGTTACTAGAGCTGATGTTGTACCTACTTACACTGTTACTAGAGCTGATGTTGTATGTACTTACACTGTTACTAGAGCTGATGTTATATGTACTTACACTGTTACTAGAGCTGATGTTATATGTACTTACACTGTTACTAGAGTTGATGTTGTATGTACTTACACTGTTACTAGATCTGATGTTGTACCTACTTACACTGTTACTAGAGCTGATGTTGTATGTAGTTACACTGTTACTAGAGTTGATGTTGTATGTACTTACACTGTTACTAGAGCTGATGTTGTATGTACTTACACTGTTACTAGAGCTGATGTTGTATGTACTTACACTGTTACTAGATCTGATGTTGTACCTACTTACACTGTTACTAGAGATGATGTTGTATGTAGTTACACTGTTACTAGAGTTGATGTTGTATGTACTTACACTGTTACTAGAGCTGATGTTGTATGTACTTACACTGTTACTAGAGCTGATGTTGTATGTACTTACACTGTTACTAGAGCTGATGTTGTACCTACTTACACTGTTACTAGAGCTGATGTTGTACCTACTTACACTGTTACTAGAGCTGATGTTGTACCTACTTACACAGTTACTAGAGCTGATGTTGTATGTACTTACACTGTTACTAGAGCTGATGTTGTATGTACTTACACTGTTACTAGAGCTGATTTTGTATGTACTTACACTGTTACTAGAGCTGATGTTGTATGTACTTACACTGTTACTAGAGCTGATGTTGTATGTACTTACACTGTTACTAGAGCTGATGTTGTACCTACTTACACTGTTACTAGAGCTGATGTTGTATGTACTTACACTGTTACTAGAGCTGATGTTGTATCTACTTAAACTGTCAATGCTACTTGTCCTGAACAAGTGAATAGATTTTAATGAAATTTGGTCTGCATTATTAGGAGAGCTAATGTTATGATAATAATCTCAATTTTCTGGGAATAAAATACATATTTAGCAAGAGGCTAATCTTCACATGGTCCTTGTTAGTAAAGTATATTTGTTAGTTAAACGCTACATATATATCATGCACAATAAGCAGCAATGAAGTTATATTATAGTTATCTGTATTTATAAATATTACAAAATACATCAGTCTCATACATAAGTATTTTGTCAGTTAAATTGCAGGAGCCTTATACTTACTAATATAGCAAAGAAACAAAAGCTGACATAATTATATATGCAAATAAAGCTTGATATTCCTTCAATTTAATCATTGTTACATACAAAGATGTTAAGCCATATGTATGCTATGAAATTGTTTGACCTGTAAGATAATTATTGCAAACTTTGATAAATTTGTTTGAGTAGTCAGTAAGGGTAAGTAAGCTTGATTTAAGGAAAATAAAAACTAATAAAGGATTCCTCTCGATCTTGTCTTGTTTGTATAAGTACATAACGCCATAGTTTGTAGGTGCTTTATAGCTAGCAGCTTCAATCCTTGAGGAATTTTGATCAAACTTCATATATATCTCGGACAAGTTTGAATTTCAGGGATTTTGTGTCAAGGTCACTGTTATTATTGTTAAGGGGGCCAGTAGGGGACATGTTTTGCTTTAACAATACCATGGAATATGCTTGTTTATGGACGGCAGTGTATATATATGTACCTGTTGTACAAATTGTGCATTCCTAGCTCCCTGTGTTGTAGACTTCAAAAGTTTATAAATGAAGATTGTGACAATCAGATTCTCCATGTGACAAATGAAGGGAAGTAAGACAATCCATCTGTTCTATAAGTGTTTGACAATCAGACTTTGGCAGTGGCATTGTCCTTACTAAAGCTAAGTAGTAGCAGTCAGCTAGCCCAATTTCTAAAAAGGAAAAATTGTGAGATGACCAAGTTTTGTATTAAACTATAAAAGATCAAAGGCTGTAGAACTTAGAACAACAGACAGGTATAGATCAAATTTTGTAGTGAAAAACACAAAATCTTGATAGATTATAAGAATTGGTGACAAATGCTGTTGTCAACATTGTATCAATCTAATTATTACACCAACAAATGAACAAAATATTTGTACAGTGTCCTAATTAATTATGATCACTTATATTAGACCGAAAGGTACATACAAACAAATATAAAAGCTGAGCAAGATAGATTTTTTTGTCAGAAGGCAATAAATTCCACCTTACAAAGAGTTTGGTGATAGTGTAAAGATATAACTTTTGAACAGTGTATGAAAGTATATATGAAAATTCCTTAGACAATTAGTCTACAGAAAATTGAAATCTCATAGCCCAAGTCATTTTTCCATAGACCCATTTCGTAAACACATATTGTTGAAAGTAGCATACTTATGTCACGACCATAGGACCACCTTTACTTTTGAAAACTGTTTGGAGATTGATGATTATGTTATGTATGTGACATTTGGAGTTTGGCAATCTTGTAAAGTATGTGGCATTTGGAGGTTAGTGATAGGGTAAAGTATATAACTTTTGGAGACTGATGATTGTAAAGGAATGTGACTTGTGGAGTTTGGTGATAGTGTAAATGAAGTATACAACTTTTGTCAATAGTCAACAGTCTATTTTTGGTTTTTGTTCATACTTGCTTTTCATTGGAGATCTAACATGTATAAAAATATATAAATTTTATTTGAAATTCTATGTTCATTCGTTAAAGTTTATGCCTTGATGTCAAATGCTGTTTTTTTGGACTTTGACATTTTTGAGAGTCAATTTGCAGGGATGAGGAAACTTATTGGATGCCATTATGAAAATATTCTTGTATGTTAATATTTTTTTGAAAAATATAAAGTACAAAAATGTACTTTATTACACAATATAATGAGAAATAGAAAATTACCTAATGATGTTGAACTTCGTGCAATAAAATGATAAAGGTACTGGTGTGTAAATATGCTAGTCTTCTTGTTAAATTGAATATTATCTATAAAATCATTTTATATACAGGGCATAATATCTAATTTAATAGCTGTAGAGAGGTATTAGTTGGAGATGGCTGTATCAGAAAGGAGGAATCATATTACAGGAGTCGCACAGGTCTTAAAAAACCCTTAAATTGGATGAGTTTCTTGAAAAACCCTTAAATTGGATGAGTTTCTTGAAAAACCCATGAAAATGACATTTAGCCTTTAAAAACCCTTGAAAATCAATACAAGTCCAAGAATAAAACCCTTAAATTTCTGAAAATTGTGTTTTTCATCTGTGGTTTTCATATCAAATGTGTTTCTAGTTGAAAATGTGATGATTGTAATATTTATACTTTTTATCAATAGAGCAATCTTATTTTTTTGGTAAAATTCCGGATAATTTTACCTAGGTTTGGTTCACGAGTTTACTCTATCCGAACTGAGTCAGTATGGTGCTTGCATAGCTCTGGGTTCACTATTTAGCCCTTAATTGTTTTGAAAAAGTCTTGGAAAAACCATAAAAACCCTGTGTTAGAATGGTCTATATGTTGAACTGGTATATAGGTGTAAAACTGCAGGCAATGCGACCTAAATTAAAGTGAACTTGTTATTTCCTGTCCTTTTTTAACATTAAGTGTTTTAAGGGCATAAACAGGGAACATAAAAGAGACCTGCCTGAGCAACCTTCTTGCTCCTCCATCTTAATTTTTAATCCGACTGTCATGAAATTCTTTCACAACCATCAACTTGTGTACTAGTGTGCATATCAACTACCTGGAGTCAAAATGAGGTAACTTAACGTAAATAGAATTTTCCACATTATCACTCAACAATATTATTTTATAATCCAAGTGATAAGACACTTTATTCACTTATTCACAACCTTAAAATGAGGTCTTACTATAGGTAGAATTTTCAACATCTTCACTCTATTGACTTTATTAGCTTAAGCCTGGCCGAAAGTACCAAAAGTAATCATTGCCATAGTCGTGTCCTCCGTCGTTGTCGACTTTGACTTTTTCAAGAACCAAGAAGCCCAGAGACTTTTAATTGATATTGGGCCTGTAGCATGGCTACCAAGTTTGTTCAAATTAATGACTTTGACTTTTATTGAAGGTCATAGAGGTCAATATGCTAAAATGTTTTAATGACATCTACTCAGTAACTGAGATGCTGTGAGTTACCTGATATTTTGCCTGTAGCATGCTGGGTTAAAGGGCTACCAATCCTGTTCTTTGACCTACAAGGTCACAGGGGTCAATCTACAGCATTGATATTCAAATGAATTACCTTAATATATTTTTCAAGCTAATAGCCACTTCTTGGATTAATGCCAGGTGAGCAATACAGTCCCATTGGGCCTCTTATTTTAAATCTGATTGCCATAAAACTTTGTACACTTTTTCATCACCTCAAAAATAAGGTCATCATTACTACAGATAGAATTTTCAATTTTCAGCATCTCCACTCAACTGACTTCATTTTAAGCTCATCTGGCCCATTATCTGTCATCATTTCCTTTTAATTGCTACTTGTCCTAAATGGATTTTAATGAAATTTGGCCTGGGACATTTTTGGGCAAAGGAAATCCACTGTTTTATAACCGAAGGGTGTGGAGCCCCTTGGACCGGAGGGGTGGGTCCAAATAGGGGAAATTTATATAGCAAAAATTTGGAAATTCTTTTCTTTCTGAAAGTATTACAGAATTTGGTCCACAATGTTGGGAGAGGCAACTGAAACAGTATGAAAATATTTGTAATATAAATTTTATATGAGAGTATTTTGCCATGATTGCTGAAATATCCAGATGAGCAGGCCGTCTGGTACCTTATCAATCTGATTGCCAGGAAACTTTGTTCAGTTTTTCATCATCTCCAAAATGAGGTTATATACTGTTACTATTGATAGAATTTTCAACACCCTCACTCTTCAGACTAAAATATGATTGCCATGAACTTTGCACACTTTTTGTCACCTCAAAAATGAGGTCACTGCTATGAAGGTCTCCATTTATCACCTCAAAAATGAGGTCACCATTACTATAGATAGAATTTTCAATGTCTTCCACTCTACTCTACAGACTTCTTTTTTCATCAGATTGCCTTGGTAGCTGTATACACTTGTACACAATAATCACCTCATTTACAAAAAAAAAAAAAAAAAAAAAACAATTTAGAAAAAGGAGGATTGGAACTTAAAGCAGGATGAGGCAGTTATTATGTCAAATATGGTACTCCGTTCAGGAGAGTACCGTGTACTCCATAAAATCATCATTCTTTAGTACAGTATTTGATAAAAAAAATGGAGTAAAAAAAAAAGATCTTTATCAAGTTTTAACAAAAAGTATGTGAAGTCCCACTTAAGTGTGAACACTGGGCTTTAATCACAGGATTTATAGACTTAGAAAGAATTATACATTTTGTTTTTTCTCGAGTGCTTTACAAGGAGAAAATTTATTTTGCTTTTTCTGAAGTGCTGTACAGTGTGGAATGTTTGTTTAACAGAACACATACTTAATGACATCTTTTTGATATCGTCAGTAAATTATAGATTGAAAAGTGCAGCCATATATTATGATGTATAGATATTGTTCTTGTAAGAGCATGTGCTGTTTCCTATTCAATACTGAACAAACTGTGGACAGAAAAGCTTAATTTCTATATAAATTATAGATACATGTTAAATCTATGGCGTCTGTATTGATTGGAATATGTCTGAAAACCTCGGCAAGTCTATAGAGCTAGACAGGGAGGGCAGCAGCATACTGGCTGCATATGCCTGCACCAGTAGATATATATATATATATATACACACCGTATATATATATACACGGTATATAGACTCAGCAGGGTGCTCTTCCTCTTGCATGTTACAACAAAAAATGAAAAGCAATTGTCAAAAGGTTAAGAAAATTAACTGGGCCAAAATGATGGATTACATTAGTAGACTAAAATGTATGTAGCACTTTGTATAATATGGTTCCATAGCACACCTGCCTGAGTGTCTGCTAGCCAAGGTCACCAGAACAGGTATACTACTCTGTCTTAATGTGTACCAAACCAACTAGCAAATTAGCTTGCAGACATAAATTACAGTTTTACATTGGTCGTGAGTTTATTTATTAGTAAAAATATGTCACCTTTCCATTAAAAAACTTAAACCTTGACCTTATTTGAAACATAGCATTATGAGATTATAATTTTTTTCACATTCTTTAAGCCTAAAACAGTATACATTATAGATAAAAGCCCCAGGTTATCTGAGTAGCAGTTATACAGTTGGAATTATGCAACTCAGGTAATATGTATTAAAGTGACAAGGTTTTTTTTTTTAATCAGGATTTTTTTCAAGAATGATTGAAAATGGAATTTTTTTACTCATTAATTATAAGAGCAATTAAACAATTGGTATGCTTTCCAAAATTTAAGTTGATTTATAAAAATAGAGAAAGTTAGCTGCATGTATCTCTTGATTATTTGCTGAGTTTATTACAACTGAACAGTCAGGGTCATTTTGAGGTGGGATTTCTTTGTAGTAGCTGGTGGCTACCTCACTGAACATAATATATGGGAGGCCTATCACATGCCATTAAGATCATATTAGGGTTAAGTGTCTTGCTCTCCCAATACTATCATGACAATCACATGACAGTTTCCTGAGATACACGAACTTCACCAATTGAAGCTAGGATGAACAATATACCTCAAATGTCCACCTGAGTTGATCAGCCAGATGCTCACCCAAGTTATCTAAGGTTATAATCCCCCTAAATAAGTGAATGATGTTGTAATTTGGGACTGATGTCCAACGCACAAAAAAAGATACATAAATATCATAGAGAATGGCACCAAACTCCAATAACGAGAAAATTACTTAGTTCCCTGGCCCAAATGTTCGAAACTACTTTGCTTTAACAGGGAATGATCCATTTTCATCATCACTGTTGAGATACATATACAGGAGTATGTCTAATGTGAATGGTCAATTGAATGTAGACTTGTGTCCTCCGAGTTCAGAAAGGTGTGTTTTAGATGTAAGTGGTCAGTTGAATGTAGACCTGTGTCCAAGTTCAAAAAAAATATATCCGAGGTGAATGGTCAATTGAATTTAGACCTGTGTCCGAGTTCAGAAAGGTGTGTTTTAGATGTGAGTGGTCAATTGATTGTAGACTTATGTCAGTTCAGAAAGGTATATGTCCTGTGTGACTGGCCACTTGCTGATAAACTTGTGTAAGTGATCCATTGTGGAGAAACGTGTATATGCAGTGGGCGGTCAAGTGGTCTAGACTTTTGTCGGTGTGGAAAAAGACGTCCAGTGTGACCTGTCAATTACCTAGGGGATGATAGGTAACGAATTAATGGAGATAACAAGGAAAGTTTTTGTCTGTCCAAGGGGAGACAACTTTGTCTGAATAACATACATGGAAGGTTTTTGTGTGTAATGATTTGTGAGGGGCTGCTGCAGTAATTAATTTATATGGAGAAATTATCAGTCTGGCGTGATGTGTCTGTCTGCTGGTGTGATTCACTGGTCAATGACTCTCCAGTTCCAACAATTTGTGATGAAGTAATTACCAGACACATTTAGACTGTGTAGGTACATGTCAATTGATCTGTTTAATCGGTATGAAATAAAGATCTGTTAGAGTATGACCTTTTATGGTCACTAAGGACACTAAGGTTTTGAAGCATTAGGAAATAAAGAGAGATACTACGCATACACACACAAAAATCTTCCCTTTGTACACCTATAATTTCAAATTTTCAAAAATCATCTTGATCTCAGTCAGTGTCTCAATCCAAAGATCAGAAGGCTTTTAACATTATATCGGATGTATATATTTGATTTTACTTACCTAGTAAATAAACAAAGTATGGAAGAACTAAAAAAGACTCCTTAGAAATCAACAAAATATGAAAAAACCAAAAAGGCCTCAATTGTTTTATGGCAACAACAGCCCAGTGACATCAAGAAGCCAAGTCAAATGTTGTTTTTACAAGATAAGATACTCAATAATAGCTTTTTAGGAATAGGTTGATGTTTTATGATGGACCGTTCAATGGTAACTACAGGTTAATACCTTAACATGGTAACTAGGTTATATACCTTAACATGGTAACTAGGTTAAATACCATAACTTGGTAACTAGGTTAAATACCTTAACTTGGTAACTAGGTTAAATACCTTAACTTGGTAACTAGGTTAAATACCTTAACTTGGTAACTAGGTTAAATACCTTAACTTGGTAACTAGGTTAAATACCATAACTTGGTAACTAGGTTAAATACTTTAACTTGGTAACTAGGTTAAATACCATAATTTAGTAACTAGGTTAAATACCATAACTTGGTAACTAGGTTAAATACCTTAACTTTCTAACTAGGTTAAATACCTTAACTTGGTAACTAGGTTAAATACCATAACTTGGTAACTAGGTTTAATACCTTAACTTAGTAACTAGGTTTAATAGCTTAACTTGGTAACTAGGTTAAATACCTTAACTTGGTAACTAGGTTAAATACCTTAACTTGGTAACTAGGTTTAATATCTTAACTTGGTAACTAGGTTAAATACATTAACTTGATAACTAGGTTAAATACCTTAACTTGGTAACTAGGTTAAATACCATAACTTGGTAACTAGGTTAAATACCTTAACTTGGTAACTAGGTTAAATACCATAACTTGGTAACTAGGTTAAATACCTTAACATGGTAACTAGGTTAAATACATTAACTTGGTAACTAGGTTAAATACCATAACTTGGTAACTAGGTTAAATACCTTAACTTGGTAACTAGGTTAAATACCTTAACTTGGTAACTAGGTTAAATACTAGTTTTACCAAACATTATTTGGCAGTGTTATGGCCCCTTGATTAACGGAAAAAAAGTGTTTTCCATTATTTCCGTGAAATTCTCCCACAAATATTATATGAATATCATCAAACTTCATAACAGTGTCATCACCCCTTGATTTATGAAAAGCATTTTCATTAACCATTCTCAGTCAGCAAACTTAGGAACATGATTTAATGTATTAAGGCCTAAAAGCTCAGCCAAATTTGTGAAACATCTAACTTCTGTATAAGGCTTTATTTTTTTATTGAGTTTCAAGCAATGAATTATGGCTCAAGAGAATTTATCATTCTGTTGAGCTATACTGACATGTTAACTCCTAACTTCAAAAATGTTTACCTACAATATGTCAAGAAAGCAAAGGATATAAATTCCATGAATTTGCTTGTTTTTTTAGTTTTCGTTTTTTTTTCTTTTATTCTTTTCATTAAGACTATATAACCTATAGGTCTCATGTTATATAAAAAAACATAACTGAAATTTTAATCTTAATAGAAAAAAAATATTTTTTTGAAAAATACATGTAGCCTACATGTATTGATACCATCACATAATGACTTACATTATTATGTACTGACATGTAAAACCAGAGTTTGAACTATTACTAGCTAAAAAATTATTGTTTTTCTAGAAAAAAATGCTTGTTCGAACTATCTGTGTGTTTGAATAACCGAAGGTTTACTGTATATATAATTATATATCAAGTGAATTATTGCGGTTCCAAATAAGCAGGCTGGCGCAAAAATATCTACCTGTCTATAAAGACCATTTCTGGTGTCTCCCTGCAGTGGTCATTATAGGCAGGTTTGACTATTCATTTTACACTTTAGTTGGTAAGATTTGATATCTTTGGTTATATAGGCACATTAATTAGCTTAATTTCCTTTAATGTAAGACTGGTTCATCTTTAAATATTTTCTATTTCAAAGTCTCTAATTTTATTGTATTTTGTATTGTATTTTGATATTTGTAATTGATAATTTTTTTATATTGATTGAAGATGCTTGATTTTCAGTATACTGTACTTAAATAGATTTGTCATTAGATCTGTGAAGTGTTGCTCCAAAACATATTTGTTTTATAGCCTAGATTTTCATTGTGTAGTAATTTACTGATTTGATCTGTTACAGATAAATGCGTATTTTACTGTGCTGATTTGACATGTTTGACGTCGGAGAAACTCCTTTGTGACAAAGTCTACCACTGTGCAGACCGGTCCGATGAGTCCAACTGTCCAAGCCTGCCCCTTCAATCTGACGGTGCTTATCAGTGTAAGTCTCTCCTTATCTTACCCTTACTTCTGTAAGTTATCTCATTTTTATTTACTTTATTGTTTTCTTTTTATAAGCCCATCAACTTTGGCAAAAGTCTTTAGTGGTCTTTTGTCTGTCCGATGTTCGGGGCCGCGGTGGCCGAGTGGTTAAGGTGTCCCGACACTTTATCACTAGCCATCCACCTCTGGGTTGCGAGTTCGAAACCTACGTGGGGCAGTTGCCAGGTACTGACCGTAGGCCGGTGGTTTTTCTCTGGGTACTCCGGCTTTCCTCCACCTCCAAAACCTGGCACGTCCTTAAATGACCCTGGCTGTTAATAGGATGGTAAACAAACCATCAAATTTGACGAAAGTCTTATGGTCTACTGATCGTCCTTTCATTCGTCTATCCGATGTAAGCTTTTGTTAATCGAATAACAAGGTTAAATGCCTTAAGGGCTAGGTCAAGTTCAAATGGCATTTTGCCGGACGTTCATTGGCAGAGAAATGGTCCCTTGATTTACGGAAATTTTTGTTTTCTGCTGTTTCCATGCCATAACTCCATCAAATATTACCCTATTATCATCCAACTTAGTAACAAGAGTTATTGTCCCTTGATTTATGGAAAACTTTATTTGTCATTTAATAGCTCGCCTATTTGTTAATCAATATATAACTTGATGCACAACTTTTTTTTATGAATGAGGGATAAGAGTTCTACTTCAGTCCTATATGTGTCAAATTCCATCCAGGGCTTTTTCTGAGGCCTTTTTTGGGCCATTAATGGGGCCCTATTCTCAATTGAAATTATTTCATATTTAAGCCAAATTCCCAAAATTTGCAGTTTACTCCTGGAAAAAATCTTTCCCTATTCCCCAATTTTCTTCCCAAGATGATATAAAAGGTCCCCATCCCAAACCAGTGAGAAAAAAAAACTCTGCCATCTATTTATAGAGTTATGCCACCCATAATGGTTTCATGCAATCATAACACCATCCACATATGACTTAAGATGATGTTTGGATGTTAAATTCCCACAACCAGTCAACCAGAAACAAAAGCATGATGCTTTTCTTATGGTGACCATGAAATTTCTAAATGACACCCTTCTAATTAAGTGGGTGCAGGCGACACATCCACTTCTGTGGAATTCTAGTGAAGGTACATCAACCTGTTTTTGCCAGGAATATGATCAGTTGGCAGCTTACTGTAGGAGGAAGAAAGAGAGAGAGAAAGAAAAACAAAAAAAAACAATAGCACTGCAAGACAGGTGAACAGAGAAGATAACTGGGAAATATCAATAACTACAAACTCTCTGATGCCAAGGGGTTTTGAGCAGCGATAATAAGTAACACTGGAACATTGATAAAAAGAGGTTAGCAATATTGATAACAAAAAGCATGAATATAGTGATAGTCGAGTACCACTATATCTTAAACATTAATTGGTCTGAACATTGTAATCTACCCAAAAGCTTTTAAGATGTGAAGTTGTAGAAGGCAATATTTTTTTTTCCATGTCATAGAATTGCTTGGTCTGACATGTGAATAATCGGGAAGATCAGAGAATATTCTCTAGTTGTACACCTCCTAGACAATACCGAAACACATGATTTCAACATGCACTTTACCATTGAATTCGAATGTCAAAGGCTAAGATAAGGCTATTTTTCTTCATGAACAAACTGTGAAAGTGATATCCTTCATTTTACTGTTACTCAGGTACAGAGGGAGTGCTGATGTTTTTGGTAGGGCATCAGAACCTGAAACAGTTTCAAGAAATCAAAAGAATATAAGGTTAAGTGATCATTGGAAAGATATGCAGATAGTCAATTGAGGTCATTTAAAACCAATGATACCATCTGTCTTTAAGAGCTGACTAATTTCATGCAGTCTAATATAAGATCAAGGTCATTGGACCAAAAGTCAAGGTCAAATTTTGTAACTTTTCACTGATGAACAATTTGATGTGGCATTATGAAGTTGGTCTGAATTAAAAAAATAGTAATAAAATTATCTGACCAAAAATTAAGGTAACTGGGTCGAAGTTCAAGGCCATTTCAGTCAAAGACAAATTTGATCTCTGACAAAAGCCCTAAATTAGATAAAGCAAATTAAACTTTGCATATGAGTATTATACTGTTATATGGAGGTGGAAGAAAACAAGATTCACATTATAGTACATGTTGATGTATAATGTATATTTCTCTTGATTTTGAAGTCTAAATGTCAAGGTACCAGTCATTGGTGAGCTAGATAGGTACCAGGCATGGTTGAGCTAGATAGGGAAATAGAGGTAAATTCTTTAAATCTCTACTTTAAATCCTGAATGACTGAATGAATTTCGCTGAAATTTGGCCTGGAGCACTATTGGGCAAAAGAGATTGAATATAGGATAAAGGAAGGGTGTGGCTAAGTGTGGCAACATTTGATTTGAAGCGTTGTTTGGAAGTCCAGCTCTAAAATAATGGGAAAATATATACATACTTAAATATCCAGGTAAGCGATGCAGACCCTCTGGGCCTTTTGTTGTTAAGAAATAGCATACTCAGAGGAAATTTACAATTATGTTGCTTTAATGAGGTAAAGAATTGTGTGATGAATAACCTAAGTTTCTTTTTTACATTTTCTATGTGATGAATAACTGAAGGTTTTCTATAATTTACAAAGTGTATAGTTTAAGAATAGATTCTAAATCAAAAGTCTGATGTACAAAGTTGCCCTATTTGCAGCTAGAAGTAAAGTATCAACAATTGGATTATTGCAGTACTGGAGGAATATAAAAGTAAAAAAGAAACATATGTGTAGCATCGAGCTACCTATAAAACTATAGTAGCATTTGGTCTAGTACATGGAGGTGTTTCTGGTGGTATTTCTGTCTGCAGAGCTTGATACTGTGCTGAGACTGGCTGATGATGCGTCCCTAATATGTCTTATGATAATCTAGGGAAATCAGTACAGCTCTTGTGTTTTTATTGTCTTGAATTTCGTAGATAACACATATATAAAGCAGTACTGTGATTTCTGGGGGGAATTTCTAACATCCTACAAATCTAATGCAATCAGTGACAAATTTTCCTTTAACAGACGCACAAACTATATTGTCTTAAATTGTCTTGTTTTTCGTCTCAGCTTCTGAAGCGGAGACAGCTCTAAATGAGGAAAATACAGACATACTAAAGAGAAATAGATGTAAAAAGTACAGATACAGTGATGGGGATTAAAATTTATGTATACGAATTCACATTTGTCTGGAAGAGACACCTCTCCATAAACTGTTATGTTAGTCCTGATAGACCAATCAAATCATATCTGAAATAATGTTCCATAAAGCACTAGGAGTAGAATTTAGTAGCTAAACATTCAGACGGTAAAGGGGAGCATTCCGCTGATATAATAGAGCTTTTGTATTGCTTGGCATTTGGATGGAGATCGAGGGTGAGCATTCGGCTAATACAATAGAACTTTTGTATAACTTAACATGGAGATCGAAAGTGAGCATTCGGCTAATACAATAGAACTTTTGTATAACTTAACATGGAGATCGAAAGTGAGCATTCGGCTAATACAATAGAACTTTTGTATAACTTAACATGGAGATCGAAAGTGAGCTTTCCGCTGATGAAATAGAGGGTTTATATATAGCTTATCCTTTGGATGGAGATAGACTGGGAAAGTTTTCCGCTGATGAAATAGAGGGTTTAAGTAGCTTGACATTTGGAAAGAAATTGAGGATAAGCTTTCCGCTGATAGAATAGATGGATGGAGATCGAGGATGAACATTCTGCTAATAAAATAAAGCTTTTATAAGGTTACCTGAGACAAAGTAAACTTTTAAATTAAGAAAAGGGCTTAATTGAGGAAAAATACAGTGCTAAACTTTTAGACTTGGGGAGGTTCTTATTTGAGGATAAATATGGTATTAAATTTTCAGACAAGGGGTCTCGAGGGTTCTTATTTGAGGATAAATACGGTACTTAACCTTTAGACAAGGGTAGGGTTCTTATTGAGGATAAATATGGTACTAAACTTTGAGACTAGGGGAGGGTTCTTATTGAGGATAAATATGGTACTAAACTTTGAGACTAGGGGAGGGTTCTTATTGAGGATAAATACAGTACTTAACCTTTAGACTAGGGTAGGGTTCTTATTGAGGATAAATATGGTACTAAACTTTGAGACTAGGGGAGGGTTCTTATTGAGGATAAATACAGTACTTAACCTTTAGACAAGGGTAGGGTTCTTATTGAGGATAAATATGGTACTAAACTTTGAGACTAGGGGAGGGTTCTTATTGAGGATAAATATGGTACTAAACTTTGAGACTAGGGGAGGGTTCTTATTGAGGATAAATACAGTACTTAACCTTTAGACAAGGGTAGGGTTCTTATTGAGGATAAATATGGTACAAAACTTTGAGACTAGGGGAGGGTTCTTATTGAGGATAAATATGGTACTAAACTTTGAGACTAGGGGAGGGTTCTTATTGAGGATAAATACAGTACTTAACCTTTAGACAAGGGTAGGGTTCTTATTGAGGATAAATATGGTACTAAACTTTGAGACTAGGGGAGGGTTCTTATTAAGGATAAATACAGTACTTAACCTTTAGACTAGGGTAGGGTTCTTATTGAGGATAAATATGGTACTTAACCTTTAGACTAGGGGGTAAATTCTTTTTAAGGATAAATACGGTACTTAACATTTGAGGATAACAAACAAGGTTTATTGGACAAATCATGTTCGTCTTTTCATTACCAAGAATATTTCATTGATGACGTCACAATTAGTGTATTCACATATGTAATACATATACATTATTTATTACAATTGGGCAGATCCATTTCTTTTTTCTTTTCTAATTTCCAAGGCCAGCATGCAAGCATCTGTTAAAATCAAGTGGAAACCTAAAGCAGGCTCACTCTCAATATTTATTGACAAATGGGAATTTGAAACTGAAACCGCTTCTTTGAACAGCAAAACCATAAGTTGGCCAAACAGAATTATGACATTATGTTGACAAATGGGATTATGACAAAAACAAGACAGAAACAAGTTTTGCAGACATTAGAACCATAGATGTTGCGAGATGTGCATCAGTAAACTCCATGGAGAAAAGTCATATGTTTCATTTCCTCGGCACAAACTCTCAGAAGTTTTACATGATAAAGCCAGTAAAGAAATTTAATTTGCAGGAAAATAAAATTGGTTGGGATCAATGGATGTGTCATCACTTGAGCCGAGAAATCAATGACGGAGTCCTAACTGTGGTACACCGTATAAATCCATATAAGTATCAGGTTGTGTCTATAGCCTGCAGGGTGCAGTCAACACAATTTGTGCAGCAGGATATTGTGCAGAGCACAGTCAACACAATTCTGCATCACAATTTTGTGCAGGGACAGTTTGAAGACAATCCTGCATCACAATTTTGTATAGGGTACAGTCAGCACAAAATCTAATTTTTTGCAGAGCACAGATAATAATTCTGCTCTATGATACAGTGCATGTTGCAGTTAACAATATTGTCCAAAGGTTTCTATTGTCCTACCAAAAAGGGTGAAATGAGAGTGAAGTCCATAGATGATGTAATGCCTTCTAGTTGAGGACTGAATGAGTCTGCCTGATCAGAGACATTAGATATGCTGTGCTCTACCATGGTATCTTTAAGCATTGAACTGCTTTCAGTTGGAAGTTATGGGCTGATGAATGCCAACTGGACAAAGGCAAATTCATCATGAACCGTGTCATCAGCCCATAACTTCAAAATGAAAGCAGTTCAATGCCTATATTTACATTTGACAATGATTTTTAAAGACTAAATCCAGGAATTTTCCTCCGACATGAATGAACAAATTATTATCATCATAGGCGGAACAGCCTTTTCAACAGCCATCTTTCGTTATTGCCGACGTGACAATTATGACATCACTATAATAATGACGTCATAATAAAGATTTGGAAGTTATGGACTCGTAACCTTCAAGTGAGCTTGGTAAAGTTATATAGTGGGGCTGCAGTGTAAATGTTAATATATGGCAATGAGAAGTTTACCTTCATTTACTGGATGCTGTGTGGTACCACAGTATCTATGGCAATGAGAAGTTTACCTTCATTTACTGGATGCTGTGTGGTACCACGGTATCCATGGCAATGAGAAGTTTACCTTCATTTACTGGATGCTCACAGTGCTCAACCATGGTATCTATGGCAATGAGAAGTTTGGATGAACTCATCCTTACCACCATTTACTGGATGCTGTGTGGTACCACGGTATCTATGGCAATGAGAAGTTTGGATGAACTCATCCTTACCTTCATTTACTGGATGCTGTGTGGTACCATGGTATCTATGGCAATGAGAAGTTTGGATGAACTCATCCTTACCACCATTTACTGGATGCTGTGTGGTACCACGGTATCCATGGCAATGAGAAGTTTGGATGAACTCATCCTAACCTTCATTTACTGGATGCTGTGCTCTACCATGGTATCTATGGCAATGAGAAAATTGGATGAACTCATCCTTACCTTCATTTACTGGTCTAATATCACCATTATTCAAATCACCTTGCATCAATGGTCAGTCCGTACATCGGCTGTCTCTTGTCCGTCCATCCGTAAACATTCCTTATTTTTTGAAAAGTACAGGAGCCATATTCATGTGTAGATTCCACTTGGTGCCTAGTTGTGTCAGTTTAGTTTTGATTTTTGATCAGAAAAACAAAATGGCCAACAGGCAGCCATCTCTTGGATTTTGAGAATTGAAGTTTGTTATTGCTATTTCTTGAAAAGAACTAGAGGGGGGGGGGTCTCATTCTTCACATGTAGGTTCCTTTTGTTCTTGTTATCAGATTGCTAAGAGGAAAAAGAAGAAAAGAGGGGGGAAATATAGATAAGGATCAGTCTGACATAGAACCAATAAAGATCATTCAATGGTGGGCACCATGATCCCTCTGAGATCTCTTGTTGAGGATTGTTACCCTATAGATATAATCAAACAAAACTTTCCATTTCCATGTGTGTGATTGGAGGTATTTTTTGTGGTTTCTAGAATGTCCTTGATATTTGCTGAATGCAGTACATGTAACATTTTACTGAATAGGTTTGGACTTTTGGATATTTTTATGACTTTAATGTTGTCTGGAGATTTAGGTGCAAGTTAATTTCTTATTTTTATTGTATCCTCAGAGAAATTTAAAGATGTGCTTGCTCATGGATTCTGTATCAGTTTGATACCCACCCCCCCGTATGTTTGAGGTCTTGAATATTGTTTATTTTCTCCTGTATGTTTGCGGTGCATTATGACGATGGTTAGTGCCTTGTATAGAAAGTCTGTAGCACAAGCTCCTTTTCGGTTAATGATAATGATACAACTGAATGTAAATCAATCATGAAATATCCACCGATAAAGATTGGCATTACTCTGTAAATAGCCTATCCCTTTTGCTGGCTTGTATTTCTTCTTCAGAGATCTCTGATTTCTTCAACAAGTACACAGATTATTATTTACGCACAATACTATCTGAATATTGCAAACCCAATACAAACAATCACCAAAAACCTATTTATCTTGATTTGAATGAGTTTTTCATAAAGGTAATTATTTCTGCCCCTTATGTAATCTAGCACTTTGATCAGATGATCAGCATGCAACTTCAAAAGAATTTTCACGTATGCATTTCAAAGATTTCTCTTCAATTTTAATCAGAGATGGAAATGTTCCGCCGATCAGCGGATTTCCGCCAATTTGGCACCAATTTTGATCATTTTTGAGATCAATACAGAAATTAAGAAAATTTCAGAGGGGTGTTAGCCTTGATTTTTTTCCCCCGTCAGATTATTGTTTTGTCATTGTAGAAGTTTTTGTTTGTATTATAACATTTATAGACGTTTTGTAAACCACACTTGCCTCTTTGTTTGTATTATAACATTTATAGACGTTTTGTAAACCACACTTGCCTCTTTGTTTGTATTATAACATTTATAGACGTTTTGTAAACCACACTTGCCTCTTTGTTTGTATTATAACATTTATAGACGTTTTGTAAACCACACTTGCCTCTTTGTTTGTATTATAACATTTATAGACGTTTTGTAAACCACACTTGCCTCTTTGTTTGTATTATAACATTTATAGACGTTTTGTTAACCACACTTGCCTCTTTGTTTGTATTATAACATTTATAGACGTTTTGTAAACCACACTTGCCTCTTTGTTTGTATTATAACATTTATAGACGTTTTGTAAACCACACTTGCCTCTTTGTTTGTATTATAACATTTATAGACGTTTTGTAAACCACACATGCCTCTTTGTTTGTATTATAACATTTATAGACGTTTTGTAAACCACACTTGCCTCTTTGTTTGTATCCATTTCCACAAAAATATTTTGTCTGCTAGTGTATATATAGGAAAGAAAAGTAGACAAAGGGAGATAATACGTTGTGGTAAACGCTTGAATTTGTAATATTTTTTTCAAACGTATCTGACACTGAAAAATATACCTCGGGGTTGAATAAAAATGGCAAAGCTCTTTCAAAACCCCTGAATTGTGACCAGATTTAAAAAAAGCAAATGGACTTTGACTGGATTGTTTATGTAATCTATTCAGTTATATAAACATTGTTTTGCTGCATAAATGGTCTGTTTTAAAACAGGTATTACCCTTAAATAATATTGGCATAAACTCTACGCCTTCAAGGGGCTTTGCCCCCCAGACCCCCTGAAAATTGCTGTCTATGCTAATTATGGAGCGAGTAAATTATAAGGGGTCACTAAGGACCAAATAAGAGAAATATGTAACAATGTTTTTTAAAAAAAGACTATACCTTTCCAGTGACCCAGTTAGTGTTTGGCCCATTTTCGATAATTACTATACGAATGTTGGTGTAATTGGGCCAATTTTGGTAAAACCATACAATACTAAACGAATGATTGTGTATGGCCCGATTTTGGTAAAACCATACAATACTAAACGAATGATTGTGTATGGCTGATTTTGGTTAAACCATACAGTACTATACTAATGTTGTTGCATATGGCAGTCCAGTGAAAATGTTAAAATGATTTCATTGTCCAGCGATAAGCTCACCCTTACATCGAGCTACAAGTTTATGTATGAAACTCCTCGGTCTATTGCAGGATAAGAACAGCACCTGTATTAAATACTGATTCAAGATGAAGAAAACAGAAACAATTCAGATAAAATTATTTTTATGTCTTTGCATATTTGAAAAATGTGAGTATGTAAAATGAAACATTCCTTTTGGAGTTTAACATAAATTCTGATGTTGACTTGGCCTGTCATGTTGCACTGTCCTGCCTTGATTGACCCCAATACTGAATCAGATGTTGAGACCTTTGTGGTAGTCACCTTGGGAATATGTTGGGGTCAAGGCCATCTTCCTGTGAAGCTTTGTCTTAACCGTCACCCTGTCATTCCTTCACTGCCCAGTGTCACATGGATCCTGATCACATTTCACAATATTTCTGGTTTGATTTTTTTTCCCATGTAGAATTTGACCCCAAGTATCTTGTTTACATTGTAAAGCCTGACACATTGTTAAATGAATTCGGTCATTATCTTGGACAGGTGTGTGGACCCTGACCTCAGAAGAAGATTGTCTGCTATTCTGTCGTTCCTATCTTTTCCAACATTTGATTTTGAACCTAGTGTTTCAGGGCTTACAAGAATTGTTGTTCTTCTTTTTTTGTGTTTGTGTGATAGGCTGATAATATACTAAGTATATATATATGTTTGTCACTGTATGTTTAACTTGTTTCTGAATTTGACCTCCATACAGGGTTGTAGGTTGCTAATTGCCCCTTTCCTGCCCCCTGTGGCATATGTTTGTCCCCTCCTGACCCCCGCCATACATAATGTATACACACCCCATCTTTCTGTTTTGTGATGTCCTATTCTTACCTCTATGCTGTGTTCCCCCTGCCTCTTGTTTATTATCCCCTGCCCGTCCCCTATCCTCCCCCTCTCCCCTCCCCGTCCCCTCCATGTAATGTTTACTTCTCATTCTGTTGTGTATTGTTTACTCATCGTACACTGTAATTGTTGTATGCCTTTCCATGTATCTCTGTAGTGTCTCAGACTCTCACCCTTCTATTTTGATGTCTTTTCCCCTCTTGTCCCCTGTTTATCCCACCCCATCCCTCCGTTCTGTTATTTCTTGTCCCCTCTTGCCCCCTGTTTATCCCCTCCATTCTGGTGTCCCCTGTTCCTCCCCCTTCATTCTGGTGTCCCCTCTAGTCCCCTGTTCCTCCCCTCCCACCCCTCCATTCTGGTGTCCCCTCTAGTGCCCTGTTCCTTCCCCTCCATTCTGGTGTCCCCTCTAGTGCCCTGTTCCTTCCCCTCCATTCTGGTGTCCCCTCTAGTGCCCTGTTCCTTCCCCTCCATTCTGGTGTCCCCTCTAGTCCCCTGTTCCTTCCCCTCCATTCTGGTGTCCCCTCTAGTCCCCTGTTCCTCCCCCTCCATTCTGGTGT
The DNA here is from genome assembly GCF_902652985.1 of Pecten maximus. Classification (NCBI taxonomy): domain Eukaryota; kingdom Metazoa; phylum Mollusca; class Bivalvia; order Pectinida; family Pectinidae; genus Pecten; species Pecten maximus. Next base: position 861,749 of record NC_047025.1, read on the forward strand.
CCCCTCTAGTCTCCTGTTCCTTCCCCTCCATTCTGGTGTCCCCTCTAGTCCCCTGTTCCTTCCCCTCCATTCTGGTGTCCCCTCTAGTCCCCTGTTCCTACCCCTCCATTCTGGTGTCCCCTCTAGTCCCCTGTTCCTTCCCCTCCATTCTGGTGTCCCCTCTAGTCCCATGTTCCTACCCCTCCATTCTGGTGTCCCCTCTAGTCCCCTGTTCCTTCCCCTCCATTCTGGTGTCCCCTCTAGTCCCCTGTTCCTACCCCTCCATTCTGGTGTCCCCTCTAGTCCCCTGTTCCTTCCCCTCCATTCTGGTGTCCCCTCTAGTCCCCTGTTCCTCCCACCCCTCCATTCTGGTGTCCCCTCTAGTGCCCTGTTCCTTCCCCTCCATTCTGGTGTCCCCTCTAGTCCCCTGTTCCTCCCACCCCTCCATTCTGGTGTCCCCTCTAGTCCCCTGTTCCTTCCCCCCTCCATTCCGGTGTCCCCTCCTGCCCCTTGTTTATCCCCCTCCATTCCGGTGTCCCCTCCTGCCCCTTGTTTATCCCCCCTCCCCATTCTGTTGTGTGATAGCCAGACAATCATTACAGACATGACCATTGATTTGGTGGAGGCCTGTGAGGTCAGGGGAGTCAAGCCTACAGGTTCATGGGTAGGTCAGTAGCACAGAGCTGTTTTATGTAAAAAGCTGAATGTAGAGAGAAGGTTTGGGGATATGTGTAGCAGGGCCAACAGACAGTGTGTGTAAGTAGTTGTAGATAGTATTGTGTACATAGACCACTAAATATACACAGACAGTACACACACCGCTATATATACTGTTTAATCTATTAAACTATTACAAGTAGTCTGTGCTTGCAGTTTGTCAGGTCACAGATAGGTGATGTTTATTATAAGAAATGCTCCAATCACTAAAATAGGCCTTGTAGGAAATGTAGTTCTGATCTTTAGAGTGTAATACTGTAATAATGATATCCAGTACACTAAAGGGCTGAAGACAGCATGTATATCATCTCATCATATAAATCTTGTACAGATGGCTGCAAGGATATTTCATAGCAGTATAACAGATCTTAACACATGGTACTTATAGACAAATGTGACTGATGTATCATTCATGTGAACTTTACCTGATAAACAACATGTATGTTGAAGCTGTTATCCATTGGACTAATGCATTTTTTGAAATTATGACTATTAAAAAAGAGGTACTCGAATATTGAAGTAAATATATTGTAGTCTGGTATATACCATATCTAGTGTCTCCCCCCTACACAGGGCGGGTTGGTATATACCATATCTGGTGTCTCCCCCCTACACAGGGGGGGTTGGTACAGTATATACCATATCTAGTGTCTCCCCCTACACAGGGCGGGTTGGTACAGTATATACCATATCTAGTGTCTCCCCCCTACACAGGGCGGGTTGGTACAGTATATACCATATCTAGTGTCTCCCCCCTACACAGGGCGGGTTGGTACAGTATATACCACATCTAGTGTCTCCCCCCTACACAGGGCGGGTTGGTACAGTATATACCATATCTAGTGTCTCCCCCCTACACAGGGCGGGTTGGTACAGTATATACCATATCTAGTGTCTCCCCCCTACACAGGGCGGGTTGGTACAGTATATACAATATCTAGTGTCTCCCCCCTACACAGGGCGGGTTGGTACAGTATATACCATATCTAGTGTCTCCCCCCTACACAGGGCGGGTTGGTACAGTATATACAATATCTAGTGTCTCCCCCCTACACAGGGCGGGTTGGTACAGTATACCATATCTAGTGTCTCCCCCCTACACAGGGCGGGTTGGTACAGTATATACCATATCTAGTGTCTCCCCCCTACACAGGGCGGGTTGGTACAGTATATACCATATCTAGTGTCTCCCCCCTACACAGGGCGGGTTGGTACAGTATATACCATATCTAGTGTCTCTCCCCCCCCCCCCCCAAAACAGGGCGGGTTGGTATATATCTTCAACATTCCCGGGACCTGTTACCTGTATAGCTAACAAGTATGACATTCCCCAGACCTGTTACCTGTATACCTAACAAGTATGACATTCCCCAGACCAGTTACCTGTATACCTAACGAGTATGACATTCCCCAGACCTGTTACCTGTACCTAACGAGTATGACATTCCCCAGACCTGTTACCTGTATAGCTAACGAGTATGACATTCCCCAGACCTGTTACCTGTATACCTAACGAGTATGACATTCCCCAGACATGTTACCTGTACCTAACGAGTATGACATTCCCCAGACTGGTTACCTGTATAGCTAACGAGTATGACATTCCCCAGACCTGTTACCTGTATAGCTAACGAGTATGACATTCCCCAGACATGTTACCTGTACCTAACGAGTATGACATTCCCCAGACCTGTTACCTGTATAGCTAACGAGTATGACATTCCCCAGACATGTTACCTGTATATAACGAGTATGACATTCCCCAGACATGTTACCTGTACCTAACGAGTATGACATTCCCCAGACCTGTTACCTGTATAGCTAACGAGTATGACATTCCCCAGACCTGTTACCTGTACCTAACGAGTATGACATTCCCCAGACCTGTTACCTGTATAGCTAACGAGTATGAAATTCCCCAGACATGTTACCTGTATAGCTAACGAGTATGACATTCCCCAGACATGTTACCTGTAGCTAACAAGTATGACATTCCCCAGACCTGTTACCTGTATAGCTAACGAGTATGACATTCCCCAGACATGTTACCTGTACCTAACGAGTATGACATTCCCCAGACCTGTTACCTGTACCTAACGAGTATGACATTCCCCAGACATATTACCTGTACCTAACGAGTATGACATTCCCCAGACATGTTACCTGTACCTAACGAGTATGACATTCCCCAGACCTGTTACCTGTAGCTAACGAGTATGACATTCCCCAGACCTGTTACCTGTATAGCTAACGAGTATGACATTCCCCAGACATGTTACCTGTAGCTAACAAGTATGACATTCCCAGGACCTGTTACCTGTATAGCTAACGAGTATGACATTCCCCAGACATGTTACCTGTAGCTAACGAGTATGACATTCCCCAGACATGTTACCTGTAGCTAACAAGTATGACATTCCCCAGACATGTTACCTGTAGCTAACAAGTATGACATTCGCCAGACATGTTACCTGTAGCTAACAAGTATGACATTCGCCAGACATGTTACCTGTATAGCTAACAAGTATGACATTCCCCAGACATGTTACCTGTAGCTAACAAGTATGACATTCGCCAGACATGTTACCTGTATAGCTAACGAGTATGACATTCCCCAGACCTGTTACCTGTACCTAACGAGTATGACATTCCCCAGACATGTTACCTGTAGCTAACAAGTATGACATTCCCCAGACCTGTTACCTGTACCTAACGAGTATAACATTCCCCAGACATGTTACCTGTACCTAAGGAGTATGACATTCCCCGGACATGTTACCTGTATAGCTAACGAGTATGACATTCCCCAGACATGTTACCTGTATAGCTAACGAGTATGACATTCCCCAGACCTGTTACCTGTACCTAATGAGTATGACATTCCCCAGACATGTTACCTGTACCTAATGAGTATGACATTCCCTAGACCTGTTACCTGCACCTGGTTATACCTGATTACACCCACTGGATACTCTCTAGACGGCCTAACTATTCACCCACACAGACTGGGTATATATCTCCACCATACAGCAGTATACCTATTGAACTTGGATGTTTATCTGAGCCTCGTCAGACACAGGTGTATTTTATTTTTATCTAGGTATAATTGTTTCTGTGTATGACTACCTAAACTGGGACGGCTATGTCTAATGTATGAAGGTAAAGTGTTGATTAAAACTAGATCATCTCCTGTTTTGATGGGAATTGAAATGAAGCAATTAAATTTTGTCTGAGTGATCTTTGTGGACAGACATTATTCTTCTGGAAGAAAAAAAAATCTATTAAAAATTGTTACAGTTGCATTCACATAGGTTGCAATATCTTTTATGATTTAATGATTCTGTGAAATATATATGACATCAACCATGTCTGTTTTTAATCCATGAGGTAAGAAGATTTGATTATTCACCATAGAAGAATAGATCACATTAACTTAAACCATTGCCATGTGTGTACACATTAAAAAAAAAAAAAAACGGTGCATAATTAGAACTTGTAGACATGCTGCCTTTTGTTATATGAAGTATTAAAAAGATTTGCACTGGAAATATTGCGCAAAAATGTTGGGCAAATTAAAAAAAACAAATGTACACGGTACCTTGTTGGGTTTGTACAGTGTACTTGATGTTTAAGTTGGTCAGTCGTCGCCACAGAATGCCTCGTGTCTGGTGACTGTATTATTCAGATGGTATATCAGTAATTAGCATATTGTGTAACCACAGTGAGATCAATAGAGGCAGAGCTTCTTCACAGGAGGGAAATATGACCAGTCTATAGGTACGTCCTCCTCATTATCGCCTGCACCTAAAACACAAGCAATTAAGGTCATCTCAAGGTCAAATGTAATAATAGACACAGGGTGCAAGTGCACTTAACACTTGGGACTGAGCCTTGATAAATGTGGACATTTTATTTCTGTTTACAAATTGTTTGAGTGTCGGTGATTTCATAGTGAGTGTATAGCAATCAATCTATGTATGGAGTTTTGATTCTGATTTTTGATGATTTACAATGTTGGAGTTTAATTTAAATTTAATTTAAAAAAATGAATAAGTGTACAGGTTTATTTACAGAAGTTATTTGAATGCAGTTTTATTTGTAAATAGTAATTTTTATTTGTTTGTTTAAACTCTGCATATATTATGCATGTAAATATGTATCTCTGTTGAGTCAGGAAAATATTCTTGCAAGTTTTGACTGATGACTTCTGATCCTCTCGTGATTTAATTATAATTATTATTATTTATATAAGTATTGATAATTTCTTGTTTTGACTATAGCTTTTAACCCATTGAAGATATCTTTATGAAAATTGCAATATACTTGGATTATCTAAAGCCAATATGCGGTGCTGGCTAGGTCTCTGTGACCCAGGTCAAAGTTCAAATAAGTGCACATTTGCCCATAAATGCTCATCTGGACAATAACTTTGACACTGTTAAATTAAAAGACATCTTACTGAAAGTTACTGAATACCTTTATCATCTACTGGTGAAGTGCATTGCAACCTTGACCTCAAACAGGTCAGAGGTCAAATAAGTGCAAATTTTCCCAATGATATCTTTTCTATGTGTTAACATTTAAACCTTTAACAATATCCTTATATAAGTTGGTTTATACCAATATTTATTTATTAATAAATATATTCATCTCTTTCTATGTATACTATCACTATTATGGCATGTTGTGACATTTCATTTCTTGGTCATTTTTTTCTTAAGGTCAATTAAGGTCATATGCCATACCAATGACCAGAGGTGTTATTAAGTAACATTCTGGACATAATTCAGAAAAAAAGTACATTGGTACAGAGATTGTCCAGGTTCTAAATGTTCTCCATGCAGCCTTGGCCTACCATGTCAGTTTATAAGGGTCTAACATGAATAAGTTGCCTTATATGACACCTGAACAATTCATTAGTGTCCCTAATCATCAATTATTAATTATAATGTAAGTTTTTGTTGTGATATAACTTCTCTAGACTGTATAAAAATGCTGACTCTTCATTGGCTGGTGATCATGTAGCTGTCACATGATAATAACATGCTGGAATACTGCTACTAGCATTTATGAGAGCAAGGTTCATTTGGTTTTGATTTTCAACAAATTTTGACATTCTGATGTAATATCTATATTTGATATCAATAACTTAAATTAATTATCACATTACAATAGTTCCTGTTTGAAGTAATTGATTATGACGTTTAGCTCGGTGAAGTTCCTTAATTATTATTATGTATTCATAAACAAAAACATAAAGAGGCTTTAATGTGGCTTTTTTTAGAAAAAAACTTTCTTAAGTCAGTGTCTTCATTCAACTTCTCATTTCAAATAGATTTTGATTGGTTGAACTTTATACAAAGGTTTAGGCCAATTCAGCAAGTTTTCTAGAACCTTGTAACCTTATTAAGAAGTCGTTTCACTCAATGCATGGTTGGGAGGATATAGTCCGACAAACCGAAACATGTAATGTTTCTCCAATGTTAAGCTTGCTGTTTTACACACAAATGTTATTCTAATGTTTAAATTTTTGCTGGATATTATTTTTTATCTGTGGTTTCTTTTTGTTTTTCGAAAGTTGAGTTACTAGATATGAATCAGAGACCAAAATCGGAAATCGTAGCCCACTATATCTTACATTGGTTTTACAGATAACAAATAATTTACGACATCTGTGCACGAAATATAATGATTTTAGTTTTTATTTTCTTCTGATGCGGCAAAAGGTATCTGTCCTTGATTTTTTAAAAAAGGTTAAAAGGGAATGAATCACATGAGCTCTGCAGGCCTGGTGATTCACAGGATACTGGCCATCAGCAGAAGTACTATTGTCTAGACCACAAGCATGTACTGGGATCAAGTGTGCAATCTGCTGTCTGGGCAGGGCCATGTATCATGTACTTAACTCTCTTTCCATATCGTCTGTGCCATCACCCATACATGATTAAACCCTTATCATAATCATGGTCGGCCAGGAAGTGTTGCTTTTATAAAAATAGTTGTCACCACTGTTACCAGTCTTATATGTTCCAGTAGCCGAACTTCTTCACAAAGTCAAAGGATTGCATTATAACTATGGAATTCCTTCGTATTGGACTATATCTATGATGAACCTTCTTCCAAGTGCAAAGAAAATACGTAGTTTAATTGTTAAATATTACCAGACTTTGACCTAGTATCTGTAACATATTCATATTATAGCTGCCTACTGGAAACTTTCATTTAAATGATGTCAAGCTGATCATGAAAGACTTATGAGTTTCGTGGAACTATCTGTTGGTTTATTGTAAGTTAAGTATTGATTATGTGGATAAAAAAGCTTAAGTGAGTTGTGTTTTTACCAGCTTCAACTATACTTAGGAAAATGTGCCTTTATGGATGTTTATGGATACTACAATGTGTTATAATTGTAAGGTATTGTTAGGTTAGCATCTATCGGGAGTCGTCATACTTAAGGTCATATATCTGTATCCATTTTGGGGAAGCTTAAGGTCAAGGTCACAGACCAGTATCCATTTATGGGGAAAATTAAGGTCAAGGTCACATCTGTATCCTTTATGGGGAAACTTACGGTCAAGGTCACAGATCTGTATCCTTTATGGGGAAACTTACTGTCAAGGTCACAGATGTGTATCCTTTATGGTGAAACTTAAGGTCAAGGTCACAGATCTGTATCCTTTATGGGGAAACGTATGGTTATGGTCACAGATCTGTATCTTTTATGGGGAAACTTAAGGTCAAGGTCACTGACAGCATCAAATTTAGGTCACAGATCTGCATCCTTTTTTGGGAAGCTGAAGTTCAAGGTCACATATTTGTATCCTTTTGGGGGAAACTTAAGGTCAAGGTCACTGAGAGCATCAAATTTAGGTCACAGATCTGTAATCCTTTTTTCCGCTAGATTTAAGGTCAAGGTCACATTGTTTGGGTGTGTGGTACATAGTTTGGGTATGTGGTGTGTAATAAGGGCTTCATGGATGGAAGTACAATATATCATTGGACCAAATTAGATTGTTTTGTCTGGAAAAGTATGTATGTATCATGACCATGCCACAGTAAAAAGATATTGTTTTTATTTCTATATCTTATTGTTTATAACTATGGTGATGATATGCCACAGCAGCTGAGTCTGAATTGTGACACAAAAATGTATGTCCTCACAACCTTGTCTGCTTAACATTCAGGAATTATCAAGGTCATTGTGTTAACTTTCAGGAACTATCAAGGTCCTTGTGTAGTACCGTCTTATTTACTGTAGTTTTCTAAAATATGTTTTTATTTGTGTTACATTATTGATCTTGTGTGATGATAAAAAAGACACAGAATATAAACTCATGCAGACAATAGCGAGGTAAATTGATATTGATAAGTATACTAACAATGTGAATGCTCCTCTCTAGGCAACACATCATTTGTAAAAATTGCCATAGAATGTCTTTCTGATGGGGTGCCTTATATTGATGGACCATTTAGTAGATCTAAATATTACAAATGTAAGTAGTCCTGAGTGAAGATGATTGTGGTAGGAGTCCTACCTACTGCTGTAAATCTTATCACAAAAAAATCAGATACAGTGGACTCTGTCTAAGCTCGACTCCATTGTGACTTTGTGATTTTGCGCACCTACAGGTATTTAGAGAGCTTTGGATTGTAGAGAGTCTGCTTTACAGAAATTCAGGCTTTCCTCTCAGGGAAATATGCACACGTTGGTTCCAACCTACATAAGTGAAATGTATATTTGAATTAATTATATATGATAACGGGGCTATTACATCCTCCTCCCTCATCAATCCATAGATATAGGGCTATTACATCCTCCTCCCTCATTCATCCACAGATATAAGGGCTATTACATCCTCCTCCCTCATTCATCCACAGATATAGGACTATTACATCCTCCTCCCTCATTAATCCACAGATATATGACTATTACATCCTCCCCCTCATTAATCCACAAATAAAGGGCTGTTACATCCTCCTCCCTCATTCATCCACAGATATAGGGCTATTACATCCTCCTGCCTCATTAATCCACAAATACAGGTTATTACATCTTCCTTACTCATGAATCAACAGATGTAATACTATTATATCCTCTTCCCTCATTCATCCACAGATATAGGACTATTACATCCTCCTCCCTCATTCATCCACAGATATAGGACTATTACATCCTCCTCCCTCATTCATCCACAGATATAGGACTATTACATCCTCCTCCCTCAGTAATCCACAGTAATAGGGCTATTACATCCTTCTCCCTCATTAATCTAGAAATATATGGCTATTACATCTTCCTCCCTCAGTAATCCACAGTAATAGGGCTATTACATCCTCCTCCCTCATTCATCCACAGATATAGGACTATTACATCCTCCTCCCTCATTCATCCACAGATATAGGACTATTACATCCTCCTCCCTCATTCATCCACAGATAAAGGGCTATTACATCCTCCTCCCTCATTCATCCACAGATATAGGACTATTACATCCTCCTCCCTCATTCATCCACAGATAAAGGGCTATTGCATCCTTCTCCCTCATTAATCCACAGATATAGGGCTATTACATCCTCCTCCCTCATTAATCCACAGATATAGGGCTATTACATCCTCCTCCCTCATTCATCCACAGATATAGGGCTATTACATCCTCCTCCCTCATTAATCCACAGATATAGGACTATTACATCCTCCTCCCTCATTCATCCACAGATATAGGACTATTACATCCTCCTCCCTCATTCATCCACAGATATAGGACTATTACATCCTCCTCCCTCATTAATCCACAGATATAGGACTATTACATCCTCCTCCCTCATTAATCCACAGATATAGGGCTATTACATCCTCCTCCCTCATTAATCCACAGATATAGGGCTATTACATCCTCCTCCCTCATTCATCCACAGATATAGGGCTATTACATCCTCCTCCCTCATTAATCCACAGATATAGGACTATTACATCCTCCTCCCTCATTCATCCACAGATATAGGACTATTACATCCTCCTCCCTCATTCATCCACAGATATAGGACTATTACATCCTCCTCCCTCATTCATCCACAGATATAGGACTATTACATCCTCCTCCCTCATTCATCCACAGATATAGGGCTATTACATCCTCCTCCCTCATTAATCCACAGATATAGGACTATTACATCCTCCTCCCTCATTCATCCACAGATATAGGACTATTACATCCTCCTCCCTCATTCATCCACAGATATAGGACTATTACATCCTCCTCCCTCAATAATCCAACAACAGCTTTTCTGTGCTTAACAGAAACCAATCTTGTTCCAGTTTTCACATTTTTGTCAACTAAGATCTTTATAGATATATACATTGGATATAGATCTCATGTATAAAGTCACCAGGGTCTATTTCCCAAAATAGAAAAAAGGTAAATATTAAATGTGAGGTTTTAATAAAAATTAAAACATTTCCTAAAATGAAACTGATGGTCTATTTGATGTAGTATTTTAATCGCTGGATCATTTCCCATGGCATGAAATTGGTTGGTTCATTAAAAAGACATTTGTTTGATAATTTATGAAGGTGGCGACATTGTGTGTGTGTTCAGCCTCAAGAGAAATAGAGGATTAAAAAATATAAGGTTATTGCTGCTGAATGATGAAATGTTTAGAATGAAATTACAAAGTCTTACGGAATACTGATATAGTGAATTGTAAGGCTGATGACCCAATCTTCCTGTCCATCAATGGGCCAGTTTAAAATATTATGGATTTATTATCAGATGGTGGGCTATTCAAATTATTCAAATCGCCCTGCCTCTATGGTCCATCAGTCTTAAAAAAATTATTTTATTATTTCTGAAATTCACAAACAGTTCTTTGATACATATTAGATTTCATATGTATTGAATATTATTGAATGAAAAGATCAGTCTTATATAGAACTAATAACATTATTCAATGGTAAACACTTAAGATTCCTCTGTGATCACTTGTTTTTATTTAAAATTTGATCAGTTGTTAGAAGAGTGCATAAACACCAACAAATCAATCTTTTATCTGTTAATTAAATAACATTGGCCACCTATGTCTAAGTATGGTGAACATGCAGAGCGCTGTAGAACATAATCTGATACTTATTATAGAACATGGAATACAACTCAAGCATTTTAATAAGGTTGTTTTGTAGATATCTGACACAAATCATGTCAACACCTTTATTTTAATGCCTCATGTCATCCGTGAGACTGCATCTCTGTTGGACAGTCCATCTCCTAGTGGCCGCGGTGGCTGAGTGGTTAAGGTGTCCTGACACTTTATCACCAGCCCTCCATCTCTGGATTGTGAGTTCGAGACCTACGTGGGGACAGTTGCCAGGTACTGACCGTAGGCCGGTGGTTTTTCTCCGGGTACTCCGGCTTTCCTCCACCTCAGAAACTTAGAACATTTAAGGCATGTCCTTAAATGACCCTGGCTGTTAATAGGATGTTAAACACAAACAAGGAGTCCATCTGCAGCTACTGCAAGGTCATTCTCTGTTGTAATAACTCCAATGTCAATGTCAATCAGGTGTGTGGGAGGGTAATCCAGACATGGACAGACTCTGTTATGACTGTAGAATCTAATTGATAGACACTGTATACACACACACCCCTAGGCTTACCTTAATTGGTTTACTGGGAAAATCTCGACAAGGTATTAGTCACAGTTTAATGAATGCTGCACGCATTTTATGTGTTATGACTGCGTTCTCCATCTAAATCATTCCTAAGGTTATTTAAAATTTATTATGCTTTTGTTCAGGGTTGATCTGTATAAATGTAAGAAACTGTATTAAGGAACATGTCATTGCAGTAGGAAATTAAAATAACATTTTCCAGTCTCTCGTTTAATCTAGAAAGTGGATTATACCATGATTTGAGAAACAAAAATTAACAGGTTCCTGCCTCGGGTTTGATCAAGAAATTTGATAATACCTTGATTTGAGAAACTGAACATGTTCCAGGATGGAAAAACTTTATGTCCTGTATTTAAAAAAAACAACTACTTATTAACATATTGTCTCAGGGTTCGAGAAACTCAAGTATGTCCAAGGATTCTAGACATGGCCCAGGATAATAAAAAAAAAACAAGAAAAGAAAAACTGAATCAAACAAGTCCCATGATTTGAGAAAGGATTCATAAAACTAAATGTCCAAGGATTTGAAACTATGAAAATGTCTCACTGAGGGATAATGAACGTCTCTGAGGTTGACTGACACTAACAATACCTGACTAGTATGGTTTGGTGGTAGTAAGACTTGTCCCTCTGTGGTAACACATCCCCTGGTTTATTACACTGGAATGGTCCCCAGTGTAGGTCCCAGAGCTGCTGGATTTAACCACTTAGCCATCTAGCCAAAGAAAGCAATGCTAGCATTAACACAATCAATGCAATGTCATGAAAAAAGATGTTGATAATGGCAATTTGATTTCGAGAATTTGTCTGTGCTGTAGATTTAGGCGTTGACCCAGACTTCCAATGTGATTATCGCTGTGTGAGTTAGTGTGACATAAGTTGATACTGGTTATAGTCTCAGGGTCATATTAAAGAATCACCTACGAAGTCACCGCTCACGTTCTCACAATACTCTTGTAGAAACATGATTTTAAGATGGAAGTAGTAAGTTACACTGTAGAATCATTAAAACTGCTGTGAAGTGATATGGCAGTGCTTGGCAAAGTTAATTGTTGATTAGATGAAGATATACTGATGGTGTTTGTTTGTCTTTATAACTTTACTGACACCCACCTTCCTATTGTGGTGACATATTTCACCTAATCCTTTGTGTAATGAATACTACATTGACAAATTATTTCCCATTTACTTTCCAGAATTGTAAAATTTAAACGTTCGCGACATCTCTCATCCATCTGTCATCGTGAACTGCATGTGCGTAAACTTTTCAACATTTTTGGCATCTCCTCCAAAACTGCTGAACTGATTATGATGAAATTTTGCAGAAAGCTATAATAGCACCAGATGAACAAAGATAGTGATTTATATGGTAGAAATGGTAGAATAAAATACTCCTCATAGATGGGAGGGTCTTAGGTGGTTTACCAAAATTGTGAAGTTTGTGACACTGGGGTTTATTATAGATCATATAGGAATACTACAACAAAATATCTCTTTATGTCTTTGAGGTTTTTGTGTTTTACCATATTTTGTATTTCAAGTAAAATTGCGCAAAAATTAACTGAAAGTCAGATGACTATTAAGGCCCCTGGGCCTCTTGTTTTTCATCATGAAATCTTACCCAATTTCAAGGAAGAATGATTTGCAATGAATTTTCAAAATTGCTCTGTAACGATTCGTTTTGACATTGGCGTAGGTGCCTATGAGGTTACAATTTGATCTTGTTAGCCTGGTTTTTGAGTTTCTATACGTTTATAGGTGATGGCTGTGTCAGATTGGTTTAGAGTACTGTCAGACCTATGTATGTGTCTGCTTGTGCCAGAAACATGCAAAAAATGCAAATTGCTTGCAGCAGAATTTGTAGATAAAGGTGTCAGATGGTAATGGTACTGTAATCTGTGTAAGTTTGTACGGTAACTATATGGCACGTGGGTCAGATAAATGTAGGCACACACATGCACGTACATGTGTTTACACACAGCGTACATGTAAGCATGAACATAAATACAAAGTACACAACACATAACTTTTTGATCAAAGTCGAAAGATTCCATTTTACCAGGATGCAGGGAAAGAATATTCAATATGAAGTACCTTGATTAACTTAACTGACCAAAAGTATCGAACTGGACTTGAGAGACAAATAATATTGAACCTGTATTGAGAGACCAAGAATATTGAACCTGTATTGAGATACCAAGTATATTGAACCTTTGATTGAGAGACCAAGAATATTGAACCTGTATTGAGAGACCAAGAATATTTAACCTGTATTGAGAGACCAAGTATATTAAACCTGTATTGAGAGACCAAGTATATTAAACCTGTATTGAGAGACCAAGTATATTAAACCTGTATTGAGAGACCAAGTATATTAAACCTGTATTGAGAGACCAAGTATATTAAACCTGTATTGAGAGACCAAGTATATTAAACCTGTAATAACCAATAATATTGAACCTGTATTTTAAGATACCAAGAATATTGTAGTTGTCTTTGATTGAGACCAGAAACAAAAAAGATTTGACTTTGTTTGGAAAAACTTGGCATATACAGTAATGATGTATTGTGAGACTACAAATAATGAAATTGTCTAGAGAAAACGAAACATTGAACCTGTCTTTAGTGACAATACATAGAAATGAATCTGGCTTGAGAGACATTCAATTAGGGAAGCCATCTTGATAGACTTAGAATAACTATATTTTGAAATATGTCTCTTAGTAATGAAGGACTTGGGTTGAGAACTAGAGAAAGCTCTTGTCTTAAGGGATCTGGTTAGTGTACTGATGAAGAATTGGCTGTCAGCATTCTCTATGTAACACACTTTTCACCTTGGAGAAATATTTACCTTGAAATGCCCAGAGCTAAGACATGAATGATTATTATTTGGAAATCCCAAATTTTCTCAACCCATGATTAAAACACTGGTTGGTGTTTACAAGGAGAAGTTATTTACACATATAACCAGTCTTTTCTGGCTCCTGTCAGCACTGCGGAATCTTTTGAGAGCTTGTTCATCATAAATTATAAAAATACCTTTGATGCATGTGTTTCAACATATAAAACAAATACTTGTTAGCAAGTTAAACCATGAACACAAATGATCACTCCAAATGGATTGAACATATAAAACAAATGTATTGTTTAACAAGTTAAACCCTGAGCACTTTTAATGGATTGAATATAGTATATATTATAAACAGATAATTTAAGTTATACCATGAGCAAAAATGATCACTGTTAATGGATTGACCATATAAAACAAATACTTTTTGAACGTCTGAGAGTTTGATGTCAGTACCTGATTAAAAGAACCAATTTCAAATTATTTAACAAAACCAAAGATTGATGGTGTAATGCTAATTCTAGAATTAGCTTTCCCATTTGTATAGATCAGTTTTAGCCTCAAACAATGTAAAAATATTATCATAATCAGAATAAAAGTAGCACTTTTATTTCAGAGTATGTTTTGACAATATTAACTTTGATAAGATATTAAATAATTAATTCAGGGTTAATGAAGTTGACATTGATCTTGGATGTAGTCAGGCCTGGGTCCCATATGTCTCCATGATGTTTGAATTCCTCCATGATATTTGAATTCTTTGTTTCTACCATGGAAGGGAGACAACTCTCAGTTTTAGATTGGACTGATAACTTTCATGCACCATATCAACGACAGTTTCTATAAACAGGAAGTGCTGTACATACTTCGGCATTGATTTCTTGTCGTTCAGCATAAACACTTTAAACAAAATACTGAAGTTTGCTTGGAAAAGGTAGAAACATTTATTCAATACTGCTCTATTTCTGTTGGATTTTTGTTCTCATTGAAATATTAATTACATATTTCAACAAAATTATAAACCTGATAGAAAACAATTTTTTAATTAAGTCACAGGACACAGGAACTTTATAAAAAAAGAAAATAAGCCCATTTCACACAAAACCTAGAATTTATTTATCAGGGAATGATGGAGCCACAACAGAGTTTCAAGAACGCATACCTGTCAAGTCTCCTGCATTCCACTGGAGACTTCCACAAATTTAAATTATATGTACAAACGTCCAGACTGAAATTTGTGACCTACATCCGGGATCCCAAGTTTTAATAAAATCTCCCACTTGCATGAGAAATATTTTGATCATCATTATTAGAAGATGAGGTATTCAAATCAACAGTTATCACTATTTCTCATACATTTCTTCATGGATCTTTCAAAAATTTGATCTGTAAGTTCTCCTTGGTCCCTAGTTGTGTATGTTCTATTTAGATACGGAACAGAAAACAAGATGGCCGAGAGGCGGCCATTTTAAATTTTGATATTTGAATTTTGTTATCGCTGTTTCTCAGAAATTTCTTCAAATTTCAACTGTAGGTTCTCCTTAGTCCCTGGTTGTACATGTTCCATTTTCATGGATATTTCTTGAATTTTTCTTACAGTTGAAATTTGTTAACAACCTTAATCCTCCGAGAGTTTTGGATGAATCCTTCTTGGATTTATTATGTAGGTTCATCCTATATCTAAATGATTAAGAGGAAAAAGAGAAAACACCAGTCTTACAGAGGTCCAATAATGGTCTCTTGATGGGGGGTACAAAGATCCCTCTGAGATCTCGTTTGATAGAATGGAGGAGAGAATGGACGAGGAGATGTTATAGCAATTCAGACGATGATTTTAGATGATTTAAGAAATAAACATACATCAATTGCTTTAGATTTTAAAAATAATACACAAACAGTAAACTTTCTTTTAACTGTGATTTATATTCATTTTGAGACATAATAACAAATAATTGCCGGTGAAAAACATCTCCATTAATGAAGCTGGATATTAATGTAATATGACAAACATTCAGGATGGATGTCAGGATCAAGATTTCAGGAATTGAAAAAATAAAGAAAGAATTATGCAAAATCAAATTCTTTAAAGACATTGGGAAATTACCAAATAAACTTTTGATATTATGTTGAATGTTTAATCTATATGTTTTTTGCTATGTTCAAAGTATTACAAAATAAAATAATGAATGGAGAAAAAAAAAAAAATGGAAATCTCCAGTAAGCCAACATTTAACCCTTGAAAGGTATGAGATTGTGGTTAAATGTTGTGTCTTTTGAAAGTTCTTGATGAGTAGAGTTTGGTTCCGGGGGTGGGGCAGATGTTTTTCTGATCATTTTATAATCAAACCACTTCAAAATGTCTTTTCAGCTGTGACCACAGTAGTCGTGATTGTGCTGTTTGTGGTGTTGATGCCGGTGCTGGCCGTGTTTATATGCGTTGTGAGCCCTTGCAGATCTACGTCTCGTATGTGGCGTCGCTGGAGGACCCGAGATCGAGGTGTGGACCATCGTCAGTTACGGCCAGACTCTCAAGGATCAGAGGTATAACACATCAGTTGCCATTTCTGTTAACCCTTGTGATGAGTTGACAGGAAGGAACCTCCCCTTATATCTGTAAATAGAGTATTTACGCTTGGATACGAGATCTGTCTACAGTCAAAGGTCAAGGTCAAATTTTGCATCTTTTAATTGATGAACATTTTGTTATGACATGATGAAGCAAAAGTATTCAGAATTAGAAAAAGGAGTCATCTGACCAAAGGTCAAGGTTATCGAGTCAAGGGTCCTTGTCAGATTTGTTGCTTTTTACTGATGAACATTTTGTTATGACACTTTTAAAGCAGTTTCAGTCAGGATTAAACAAAGAGTCAACTGACCAAAGGTAAAGGTCACTCAAAAGTCAAAGTCAAATTTTGTACAATTTCATTGATAAGCATTTTATGGTGCTTTGTAGCAATGTTGGTTAGATTTCAACAAGAAGTCAACTGACTTAAAGTCAGATCACTGCACCAAGGTCAAAATTTGTATCTTTCTAGTGTTGAACATTTTGTTATGTTATTAAGAAGCAAATTTGGTCAGAACTAAACAAGGAGCCTACTGACCAAAGGCCAAGGGTCTAAAGGTTAAGGTCATTGTCAGATTTAGTATTTTTCTATGATGACCTTATTTTGTATGGCATTATGAAGCAAAAAATGGTCTGAATTAAAGTCAACTGACAAAAGATGAAGGTCACTGGATTATGGTTTGTTTGTTGGGTTTATCATCCCGTGAACAGCAAGTGTTATGTTGGGGTGGGGGCTCCTTGTAGTAGAGGGGCTACCTCACTGTATAACATAGGGATCGAGGCCTGTGTTTTATCATCCCGTGAACAGCAAGTGTTATGTTGGGGTGGGGGCTCCTTGTAGTAGAGGGGCTACCTCACTGTATAACATAGGGGATCGAGGCCTGTGTTTTACTATTTTGAAGCATAATAAAAATAAAATAAAGACACATTGGAAATAAGATTGTATAGAGAAAAATGATGGGTGTTTCACAATTTCCGTAAAAAAATGTTTTGCCTTAAACTTTTAGCTTTGATGAAACTGCTTCAAATTTTGAATCTTCAGGGGAAAAAACCAACCTTGAATGGAATTTCTTTACACTGTCACATAAATCATCACAATTTGTATGAGACATGAGATTCTGGTTTGACCTAGGCTTTTTCACCTAATTACAATATTACTGTGTGAACAGTGAACCAGGGGGAGTAACTCTTATAGCATTGGTTATAGAAAAATGATATGAAAAATGATAAAATCTAATGTAAAAATAGATTTGACATCAATTGATAATGATTTATTGGGAAACCATGACAAGTTACATTAAATTCCTTCTTTATTAATTAAGTTGACAACTAATCAGGGGCCTCTGGTTAGAGCTCCAGTCACGTAACCTCAGGTGAAGATCTGAGGTGTGTGGTTCAACACTCACTTAACCTTTGTTAGTTTGTGTTTCTCAGGAAGCTGAGAAACGGTCCGGTGTGTGTTGTTGTGGTTGTGTCATTGGGCAAGACACTTTACCCTTATTGCTCTTAATGACATGAGACAGGCCTCCCATATGTTGTTCATTGAGGTAGTCACCAACTACTACAATGGACCCACCTTTAAATCACCCTGGCTGTTCACAGGGTGATAAATCAAGCAAACAAACAAATTACAACTGATCGTGTTACTTTATGTCTGCTCTTAAATACATATCACTTATATTGTAAATGTTATTTGATAGGAAAGATGACATGTCATAGGCACTCATTTGTTGTACAGATTTCATTATGTATCATTCTAAAATCAAATATTTCACAACAAAAGTATTCATAAGTTCGTTACATGCTGTTTCGAGCCCCATTATAAGTCAAACTGATTTACAGAGCTAAGAGATATAATCTGCCTTCTCTTATTTTCAGCATTTTAATCTCATCTGGTGATCTTCTCCATGTGTTTTAGAACATTTTCTTTGAAACTTAAAAGACTTTATTATCATGGCATTTATACTGTATTTATGCTTTCCAGAGCAGAATTTCAAATTAGTCATTTTGAAAGAGTAATTGCCCTTTGAATTTATTAGACCAGCACCTGATTGCCTTGAGGCTGTGGTCTGTGGTCCGTCTGTCCATAAACAATCATTTTTATCACTTTTGACAAGGATTTATCTCAAACGTCACTGGTAGGCTCCCCTTGGTCCTTTTTTGTGTTCATTTGATTTTAATTTTGTGTCTGATCTGGAAACAAAATGGCCGACAGATGGCCATCTTGAATTTTGACAATTGAACATTGTTACAGCTATTTCTTGAGAAGGACTGGAATCTGTTTTCCTCAAACTTCATATGTGAAGTACCAAACCCTAGTTGTGCACATTTGATTTGAGTCTGATTGAGAAACAAAATGCCAATAGGCATCCTTCTCTGATTTTGGCAATTGAAGTTTGTTATCGCTATTTAAAAAGTACTGGAGGAATATTTTTCAAACTTCACATGAAGGTCCCCCTTGAGTCCCTTATGCTCATTTCATTTTGAGTCTGATGGGAAAGAAAGTGGCTTGAAAAGTACTAGAGGGATTTTTCTCAAACTTCATATAAAACTTTCCCTTTGTCCCTTGTTGTGCCAATTGGATATGGAGTCATATCTATATCATGTCTATGCAACAACATTTTTTTGCATAATTGGAATTTAACTTAATTTGACTGGAAGAATTCCTAGGTGGTGGTGATTCACAATTTTACAAATGGTGTGGCTGAGGGGAGGGACCAACAGGGAGAAATTTCACAATATTGCTATAAAAAGCTTCTTCTCTAGAACTATGCACTGTATTTCATTCATATTTTGCTGAAAGCATCCCTAGGTGGTGATAATTCAAAATTGAACAAATGATGCCCATCCACAAATGAAGTTCCCGGCTGTTAACTTTAATATTTTTTGAACAATTTACATGAAATTTGGTCAAGATGTTCAATTCACAAAAACACATAATAAGGTCAAAAGCAAGGTCAAAAGGTCAAGGCAGTTAAATGGCAAAAAGATCAAGATCAAATTTTGTATCTTTTCATTGATGAATATTTGCTGGTCTGAATTAAACAAGGAGACAACTGACCAAAGGTCAAGGTCCCTGGGTCAAAGGTAAAGGTCATTTGGGCCCAATGGGGAATATTTTGGAAAGATTTTGCCATATAATCACTAAAATATTCAGTTGAGCGATACTTGACTTCTTAGCTATCTCTTAGATTTCATATATAGGTTGCCTTTGTGGGTTTTCCATCAAGTCCCTAGATGTGCCAATTTGATTTTGAGTCTGATCCAGAAAGCAAAATAGCTGACAGTTCAAGTTTAGCATTGCTATTATTGATTCACAAGAAATCCTTCTCCAAGCTATCTCTTATATTTCCTATGAAGGTTTCCTTTTTATCAGATCAGTAAAGTAGGGAAAAGATCATACATAGAACAAATGAGTAATCATTTAATGGTCGGCACCAAGATCCAACTTCTTGGACCTCTTTGTTTTCCATAGTTTTAATCTTGTCCCAAGATTTCTTCTTTTAGTGTTAAAACCATTCTCTTGGAAACTTGTTTGACTTAATAATTATGACATGTAGCTTGATTTGACAATTACATGTGCCATATTGTTATGCAATTTGATGCATGAGTGTATGTCATTTTGAATTTGGCAATATCAGCCATAATGATTTTTCTGCCCTGCAATTTCAAAGTTCCCTTTGTCTTAGAATCAGGATAGTTCATTGTGTTGGTAATATGATGGTAATATGATTGTGACAAAACACCCTGCCTCATGAATCTACGCCATGGTAAAATAATGACAGTAGTCAGCCTGTACATGTAATACAGATGAATCACTTGTGAACAGCTACAGATACTTGGGCACATGTACTATTACCGGAATGATGTAAAATTTGTGACAAGAATTGGATTTCCAAGCTAGTTTCCTGTCATAAAGGAAATAGATCAATTTCTTAGCCTTTTGAGACCCTACCAATATGTCCTTCGATAGCCTTTAAAATCCCCCACTGAAGCCAAAATAGATTAAATTCCATACAAAATTTCACAAATTGCTGCCAGTTTGTAATGCAGAAAGACACCCATCAATGCAGCTAGGGGTATGCTGATAACATTGAACGAGCATGTTGTGATCTCGTCTTTGATCTCCCCACAGTCATACAAACAAGCACATTTCAAAGTGTGTATATATGCCTGTCATTACTGTATAGGAAATTCAATGTAATTTACAGATTTGGAAGAATGCACCATTTTGCATCCAATCATTTATTTATCTGACTTCAATATAATACAAAATTTAGATCGGTTTTAATTTTTTTCTCAATTGAATGATTCAAAATTTTGATGAGTTGACAACCCTAAGGGTCAGAATGTTCCACCGTCATGTTCCATCCATGGTTGTCCGCCATCTGTAAACATTTTCACATTTTCGACTTCTCATACATCACTGAACCAGTTTCTGTCCAAATTTTGAAGAAAACTTCCTTGGCCAAAGTTCAGCAAAATTTGGGAATTATAATTATGGTCTCCAATCCTTAGGGGCCTGAGCGTCAGGGCCAAAAATGTGTCAAATCAACAGAAATTTCATTAAAAAAATTCTCGAGATCCAGATATGGTACTGTTGAATCAAACACTCTTCATAGATAGAAGGGTTTTACCAAAATTGTAAAAATTCATCACCTTGGGGCCTAATGTTTCCCCCTGGGGAGGGATAAACTTTACTTTGGGGAAATCACATTTTTGAGCTTAGTTTGTCTAATTTTCATTGGAAATAATTCTAGTTTGGTTAGAATTATCAGTATTGGATGGTAGTTTGATGGTAGGCTCATGGACCCCTCAGGGGCTGTTGGGTGGGGCCAAAAAGGGTAAAATTGACAGAAATTTCAAAAATCTTCTTCTCAAGATCCAATTTTGTTAGAATCAAATACTCTTCATTGATAGGAAGGTCTTAAGGTGTTGGGCAAGGCCAAAGGTGGTCAAACTGACGATAGAAAGGTCTTAAGGTGTTGGGCAAGGCTAAAAGTGGTCAAATTTGACTAAATTTCAACAATGATTTCTTCTTAAGACCATGATATGTTAGAATCATACAGGTCTTGAGGTGCTTTATAATGATTGTGAAATTCATTACCCTGGGGCCTATCACATGACCTATTGCGATCACCTTTTGTCTGTTGTCGTCCAGCATCCGCCTTGTGTCGTGCATGATAAATAATTAACATTTTTGACTTCTCAATAACAAAGAGGCAAAGGGTTATGATATTGGGCCAGTTACATGCTCAGATAAAGGACTTAAAGTTTGTTCAAATCAGTGACCTTGACCTACTTTCCAGGTCACAGTTCAAATGTGTTTGAAATCTCCAAACAACTTCTTCTCAATAACAAAGAGGCCCAGAGTGATGACAATGGGCTAGAAGCATGTGCGGATGAAAGTGTACTAAAGTTGTTCAAATAAATGACCTTGATCTACTATCAAGGTCGAAGGGGTCAAATATGTTCAAATCTTTTAACAAATCCTTCTCATTAAGTAAGAAGCCCTGAGTCATGATATTGGGCCAGTGGCATGGTTGGATGAAGGGCTTAAGAAGTCGGGGCATCATGCAAATTAGATGTAGAACTCTTATCTAGCTCTTTGTGTTTTTTTAGGGGAAACAGACTTTGAAGATGCATGGTGATTTAGTTTCATCCTGACTGTATTGATTATTCAAGTACATGATTAAATCATAATTGCCCATCTCTTTAATCTTGAATTTTGTATACCAGTTTACCAATTACATATATTCCCAAGACAAAACTTACAATTGCCACTGGTGTTGATTTCACAGTTGATTACCAGGCATCTGTTGTTTTCACTCAGGTATGGCTAGTTTAAAATGTAATTTTAGGTATATTATAACCATTCTGGTCATAAAATCAATATCGTATTCAGAATTCAAAGGGATCTGTTTTGGGGAATGTATTTCTTACCATAATATTAGGAAGGCTCAAATCCGTACATGACCATTATGTTTGGTATCAAGACATGATTGATTTTGAGGATCGAGGATCAGTTTTGGGAAGTGACTCTTTATCAGGACTCATGTAAATACTACCAATTGTATTTCCTCTGTAACTATGATTTGATATGACACTGAATTAAAGAGAAGAAAAAATAAATTTTCTTTTTGAGGTATTACTTGTCTGTTAATTTGGTTTTTATTTCAGGCTGATGGAAACGAGTTTGCTCTCTATCAAGGTTGTACTAAATTATCTTTCTATTCGTCAGGTTGTATTCATCCCGCCTACCACATCATCCCCTAGTTCTACCACCACGCCAGCCCACCTGGAGCAACAAATTGCCCTGATGAGGGAACGCCACACACTGCTACAGTCGGCGCGCACAGGTATGGAGATAGGCTTGCCCCCCTCGGTACACATTTCCCAGGATGGCGAGGAGGGTTATGCCGAGAGCCAGAAACAGCTGGCTCATCACTCCAAGCAGGAGATCTATCAGCAGTGCTTCAGACCTCCGCCCAACAAAACAGTGTATGACAAGGATAGTCCCCCGCCGTACTACGCTGTGAAGGGCCTCGGCCCACCTTCCCAGGGCGTAGCCCCCGGGGCACTGGTACAAGACTCAAATGGCTGTTCCATGATGGTGCAGTGTTTCAATTTGTCAAACAACAATGAACACCACAGTGAAGGCTGCCTGCGACAGCCATATCAGTGTAGGACTAGTGGCCGTGGAAGTGGTACTCCCAATGTTGGAGGTGCTCCACCTGTGCATGTTACACATGATAGTTCAACAGACCTTGGACGGCATAGTGCGTCTGGGCTTGACCGACCGCCGGACTACAGTGCGGTGCTAGCATCTAGGACAAATGTATGTAGTAACAATAACAAATCCCCTGCGGGCGGACATGTCTGATAGCGACCATGCTGGTGACATCTAGAGGAAAAGAGGTGCGGTCAAGGTTATGGATGTAGGTCAAAGGTCATATGGATAAAGCCAGCTGTGATACAGATTTTGGGGACGTGAATTACAACATCATCTAATTAATGCTTTTACTTTGTATTGTGAGATAAAAAAAAAAACGACAAAAATACAAAAAAAAAAACAATAAAAAACCAAAAACTGATTGATTCCTCTGCGAGAGCTACACAATATTACGGTCACTGATTTGTATTGTAAACAAGTTATGTTCCTCATTTTACGAGGTAAAACATTTGTGCAGACTCCGTTTTAATCCCCACCCCCCACATTTATGGAGAATGTCTTTGTGCTCAAGGTACAAGTTGTTATAGTGATGGGTAGGCACCCTAGGTGCTGCGTATTTCCATTTTCTGTTGTACAACCTGATCGTCCGGCTACATGCACAGCGAGCGTCAAGGTGTGACGTTTATGTACAGTTGCGCTAGTGATCCTTAATAGGCACACCCAGTCTGTTAAACAGCCTTATACTTCTATATAAACATCAGTGTATGTTTGTCTGCCTGTCCATCACTGGAGGACCACGATGTCTCCCACGCTCAAGCAGCCCAGCGATCAAGATCACACGGTGTGGACTATGTGCTTGTATCTGGAGCGGCGGGAGTTCAACACTTGTGTAAGGTGTATGTACTGAATCCAGAGTCAAAGCTGGCTAAATATCATCCTCATGCTTGTGTTTTTAAGAAGAAGCTTTTTTTGTCCAATTTTACAGATATGACGGTTAACTTGTTGACTATGTAGCGTTTGAGATGTAGGTCGGTGATCACGACAGTGCCGCCCCTCACAGGTCCTGGTGCAGTATATATACAATGTATACTATGTTTTTGATTTTTGGAAAAGTTTTTTATTCATGAAACATGAATCTCTTTTTTTTCTGCCTCTTTCTTACTGTCCTGTTTTTCTGTCCTCTCTGTACACCAGATACCTATTACAGTTTGTCAATTCAAAAATATCAACCAAGGGTTCATATCTGTTATCGAGAAATGTTTGAAAAATAATGCAATATGTTTTAGAAAAAAAATTTGACTTGTGTTCCAAAAATCATAACTTGCAGCAAATTAAGATATGGAAATATGGTATGGTACTGTTTATTATGGACTAGGAATATCAGAAAAGAAGTTTTAGCATTAGAAGACCAAAATGGATAGATTATAAATACACCGGTACACCTAAGGATAAAAGCCAAATTGTTATGTACATTTTTATTAACAGTTTACTTTATGCCCGATACACTGATTTGTTGATTGGATTCTAACTTTATTTATTAGCCCGGAATTTAAAAATATCAGAATAAGAAACCTTTACACATATTACACAGAGTAGAAAATGTTCAAGGTGCAATATTGTTGACTAAATTATGAGAGCTACAGAGAGAGTGAGAGAAGAGAGAAAGAGAGGGGTACAGAGAGAGAGAGAGAGAGAGAGAGAGAGAGAGAGAGAGAGAAATCCCTCTTAATATGCAATATCTTTCTTAACTAGAAAAGGATTATCCTACACCAGTATTTATTTTCACTGATCAAATTATCAAGACGTTAGATTGACTTTGGAATTGTCCAAATGTCATTATATTGGGCTCTATAAGTGAAACCCTATAGGTATGACCTTCAACATATTCCTGGCTTAATATCACTTACTGGTTATTCAGGGCAGCAACTGATGCTGAACAAGTTTTACGTTTTACACTGAATAATTTAAAAACTGAAAATTGAAAAATGTTCTCTATAGAATTTTCTTTTCGATTATTTATGTTTCAGCTACTGTTAAGTTAATACATTGAGAGATGATTCATTGAGAAGTGGAAACCCATTTACTGAAATTATACTTTTTATCATTACAATCTTAGATCCTTCCAAGTATGGCGCTATATGTAATAGTTGATTAAATTTAGTTATTCATAAACTTTACACACAAAAAAAAAACTGCAAATAGATGAATGGGCGTTGTAGTACATCACAACCAGTGTTTGGTTTAAGCATGAAGTTTCAGTGACTAAACTCTGTCACCCAAATTCTTTGGTGACTAACTCTGTCGCCCAATTCTTCAGTGACTATAAACTCTGTCACCCAAATCCCTCAGTGACTACACTCCGTCATCCAAATTCTTTGGTGACTAATTTTAAACTCTGTCACCCAAATCCTTCGGTGACTAAACTCTGTCACCCAAATTCTTCATTGACTACACTCTGTCACCCGAATTCAACACTTGTTGTGATGCACCAGAGTCCGTTCATATTCACACCTACCAACCTAAAGAACATGTTTCATAACTACAAATGCAAATTGAGTAAAGAAATTTTTAATGATAGAAAAATTACTTCTGTACAAGTCTTTCAGTTTAAAGTGTTAATGGCTGAGTTAGAAATGTATGATAACGTTAGAATGTTGTTGTCTTATATATTATACGTGCTGGTTAATTTTACCGAGGTATACCTAGCTTAATTACCATTAGGGCATTCACACAGCTACAGTAGTTAACATTCCGAACACAGATGTACACAAAATACTGAAAAATGGCCGATTCCCCCTTTATACCAAGTAATGTTGGTCCTGTGTCTGTAAAGTCTATGTTATTAACGAGGAAAATATATACCGGGGAGTTTGTCCAGTTTTCAGGAAAACAACTCTCTAGGTGAATAAGTGAATTAAAATTACCTTATATTGTTTCATTTTCACCGTCA
This sequence comes from Pecten maximus, assembly GCF_902652985.1. Classification (NCBI taxonomy): domain Eukaryota; kingdom Metazoa; phylum Mollusca; class Bivalvia; order Pectinida; family Pectinidae; genus Pecten; species Pecten maximus. The sequence goes on from NC_047025.1 coordinate 888,145, forward strand.
TTATCGTAATTAAAGAGATATTGGAGTACTGATGTTTATTCTATTACACATTATATAGTTATATAATTAATTTTTCTTTGTTTTCATGGTAAATACTCAAATGTGATTGGTCGAAAAATTCTTTTCATTCTTCTATGAAAGAAATTCTGAGAATGGTGCGAAAAATGTGACGTCACAATACGACAATTGACGTTGCATATTGATTTGAGAAGAAGAATCCCATTTAAAACTAGTAAAATTGTACATAAAACATGTTTTAAATTAGAAAATCATTTTCAAAAATTAATTATAAGCGTTGATGTCAATTTTTTTTTAGTTTCATCGGGGTATGAAACAAATTTTGTTTGCAAAAATTCTGTAAGAATCCGCTACACGGATTCATACAGTTTGCAAACAAAATTTGTTTCATACCCCGATGAAACTAAAAAAAAAATGACATCAATGCTTAATTATATAGTTATATTAATTAAATATTACAGTGAATATCATAGATTCTAATGGGCTTAACAACTTAACATTGTTTTGATATGTTCTAATTCAATTAGAGTTACAAAGGTAAAATCTATTGTATTTATGACAATCAAATATATTTCTAAATCTGTTTCTCATTTGCCTGCACACAGAAAAAAAAACCAGGGCTAATTTATTTCTAAAACGCGAAATTGTTGGCTTATGGATGAAGTATACATTATGGTATAGAAAACAAAGGTTTCTTAGGGTTGAAAGGGTTAACGCACACATTCTGTCCAGAAGGTATAATAATCAAAACCCCTCCATTCCTGTTTGGACACTACTGTTCCATTAAAGTTGACCAGTCTCGAGTGTTGAACGAGGTGTGAAAAGTTATGACTGGCTCTGTATCTCATTATTTTTGTATGACATGATTTCTATTTCTACTCTGTGTACCATTTGAAACGGACTTTGAGCACCAAGAGATATATATATTAGATATTATTAAAATTGGTATGATATAAAGAAAAATTAGAAATACAGGCAAACACAAAGTTATTTATCACTCCTTAAATCTTCAACTGAACATGATACAAAACTATTGTTTTACAGAACAATATAAAAACCTACTGTTTGAAGTAAGAGGTATATAGGGCCAAGTTTATGTTGTGACACATTGTCCATTGTCTACTTTCCACTTAAAGTCTACCTGTCAAGAATAGATTGAAATATTTTGACTGAATTTAGGGGCAGAGGTATGGTTCATTGTGAAATAGAGTTAACTGTCTTCTGATTCGTTAAATTTTTTCGGACAAATTCTGCATTCCAAGAACTAGGTCACTTTTATTTAGATATGTTTTACTTATTAAAAGTAAGTATTGTTATTTGGACAAAATGATAAATCGAAGGTTGCTTTTAAAATTTCAATAAACTAACTAATAACATTTCATAATTTTTTTTTCAAATTTGGGTTGCAATGCACACATGTGCAACAGCTCCCAAGCTAAGCGAGCATGATAGTCTCAATAGGATTTTTTTTTCATGATAGGAAATACACATTGTTGAAAACTTGCTTTATTTGGATATCTAGCATTAAATTACAAACATCACTGAAAGTCTACTTAACTGTTCTCTAAGCCTTAGTGACGGGTGCAGCTTAGACATGGCATATTGGTCACATGTACTATGGAGGTTCAGAATGGGGTGATAACTGTATATGAGAGAGTGAATTATATACGGCATGAAATGGAAGCGGCTGTAAAATAATGCAAAGGTTGAACAGACGAAAACATCCATGTTAATAGATGAACAGACAAAAACATCCATGTTAATGAATGAACAGACAAAAACATCCATGTTAAATTAATGAACTGACAAAAGCATCCGTATTAATTAATGAACAGACAAAAACATCCATATTAATAAATGAACAGACAAAAGCATCCATGTTAAATTAATGAATAGACAAATTAAAAACATCCATGTTAATGAATGAACAGACAAAAACATCCATGTTAATGAATGAACAGACAAAAACATCCATGAATGAACAGATAAAAACATCCATGAATGAACAGATAAAAACATCCATGAATGAACAGACAAAAACATCCATGAATGAACAGACAAAAACATCCATGAATGAACGGACAAAACATCGATGTGAAATGAATTGAAGTATGATCGTATTTGCTGCCCCATGTAAAGTCTAGAAGTAGCTGTTGTAGAACTTACTTTAAAATCAAACGCAATAATTGTAGATGCTCCCTAACCCCGTTTTCATGTAACAACATTAAAAAAAAGGCCCATTCTTCTGAAATCTGTTAGTCCATTCATTGTTTGAATCAATTCTCACAAAGTCAGTTTTGGCCATGATCCATCTAAAAAAAAAATTGCCCCCTTTCAACAATGAACAGTTTTACAATCAAATTTGCTTGTAATGAATTCCTGGGGATTGTGGAAAATACTATTTCTCAACTCATTCAGGATTCATCTCGTATACATATAATAATTAAATCAGGTCAAGAATGATACTTTGTTGTTGCTGAAATTTTGTTGCTTTTAAATTTCAGGCTATGGAAATATTTGTTAATTGTTTAAGCCAATCTTAGATTTCCTGCTGATTTATTTAACTGCACTGCAAAGTGCAAGAATTCAGAGCTATTTTTAGAAGGCATTTTAGTGGTAGTGGTGTCTTTGCATTCACTACGCGATTACTGTATTATGGCACAAAGTCATTTTGTGAAAATTAGTTCAAACTTCTGTTCTTTATGTTCATACTCCTGTAAAACTGATAGTTGATTTTCAATATGGACAACCATCCAGTATAGATTTTTAAAAGTTGCTAAAAGTGACTTTCTTATGTTGAAACTGTATGTTACAAATTGTAATAAAGTTTCTTTTGTATGGAGAAAAAAAATGTATCTTCAGTTTAAATGAAGAACACCTATTCACGTTGTTTTACTGTACAATATAATTATATACTTGGAAAAAGGGAGACAATTCCCATATTTTTCTGATAGAAAAAAAAATGTTTAATTTATTTCTCTGTTGTATTTTTTTTTTTTTTTTTTTCCTTTTTTTTTTTTTTTTTTACTTATAGCACTGATATGTTTTTGCATTTTCATTTGAAAGTATTCATCAAGATGTTTTAAATAAAACTGACATAACTTGCTTTTTGTTAGTTGTAACTGGCTGTTTTTAGCATCAAAGTTGTCTGATAAAGATGGATGGTTGTATACAATTCTCAATGCACAGCCCGAATGTGTTTTGAAAGTGTGTACAGAATTGCTTGTTAAATTTGTTACAAGTGTTGTTATTTCATTCTAATGCCCCTATATGTTATATAAAGTGTTTTGTTTTTGTCGAGAATATGGTTTTAACTGGACACACTCGCCGTCATTAGACATTATCTTCATCTGCAGTACCTATAACTTGGTATGGAGTCATCCAAGGTTGTCGTTAGAGGGTACCACTCAACCATTCTGTAAGTTATTTTAAGGGTCGTTTGTTAGAATGTAGTTATGTGACAAAATTTCCCCTTTAACACGCTAACATCGAGTATAAACCCAACTCGAACGGATACTGGAACGGATAGCATATTCTTTACATAGCAGCTGGCTCTTATATCTTACCAAAGACAAATTAATGATAGTATTATTCAAATCGCTCTTCGTCCGGCTGTTCTCCATTTTCATACGTAGGTTCATCTTGGTCTGTAGTTGTGAATATTCCATTATGAGAAGGATATGAAAATAAGATGGCCGACAGGTGGCCGTTCAGAATTTTGACAAAAACAAGATGGCCTGAAGATTGTTATCGCTATTTCTCAGAAAGTTTCATGGATCTTTCTCAAATTTCACCTGTTGGTTCCCCTTGGTGCTGAATTGTGCAAATTCCATTTTGAGACGGATCAAAACAGGTGTGGCCATTTTGAATTCTAAAAGTACAAGTTTGTTATTGGTATTTCTTCATGGATCTTTCTCAAATTTCACTCGTAGGTTCCCCTTGGTCCCTAGTTGTGTTTGTTACATTTTGAGTTCTTCATGGATATTTCTCAAATTTCATTTAGATTCCTCTTGTATTAGTTGAAGTTTGTTAACCATATTTATCACAGAGTTCTTGATGGACCTTTCACAGATTTATTATGTAGGTCACTATTGTTTTCAAATGAAGAGGGAGAAATGAAGTAGAGAAAAGGTCAGTCTTACAGAAATCAAATAATTCAGTCTTCCGATGGTGGGCTCCAAGATCCCTCTGGGGTCTCTTGTTTAATTTCTTATTTAAAATGAAGAATTTGAAGATTAGCACATCTTATTGTGCTAAAACATTTTTTTTTCATATGTATAATTCTTATTGATGAATATTTTTGACAGGAAGTTAGATTATGAATTAACATTGTTACAGGTTTAGGCCCAGAAGATAAAGGTAATGTCTTTTGGTTTAAGTTGTTGATATTTTTAAAGAAGTGAAACATTTAACAATGATTATTGTTAAGCCTTTGTGATTCTGCACTGGTCATCACATTTGACCTTTCAAGGTCATTTGACAGTGGCGAGTCATCAACTACACAAACTGTTATGTGCCATACAATGATTTTCAGCAACACATTTTCGACTGGTTTGTTCCAAGATGGTGGACGCATGTTAGATTGGCTAACTTCATTAGTAAAAAATAACTACATCTCAAACACCGCAAAATTGTAGTTCATTCTGCCTTTTCAGAAGAATAATTGGCAAAATGTTGTGCAGCACAACTAGTATGTAATATAAGCAAACCGAAACACCAACCATTAAGATTTGAATGAAAGGCAATCTAAGCTAATATTGTTGGTCAAACTTTTAAGAGATATTTTTCTGATGGTCCCGTTCATCCCCTGATTGTTAACCTGAGATATCATTCATTTGACATGTCACCAGTCTTGTCCAGGCCAGTCATGACTTTCCATCTTGCTTTTGAACACTTTGGGTGCATATCATTTTCTCACTGCATGCTTTGTGTGTGGGAGAGAGCGGTCACAAACTTGGACAGACATTCGCTAGGTCACCAAGCGACTTGTGAGGGCAAGAGAGAGGTAATCGACTTGTATACGACACTCGCTAGGTCACCAAGCGACTTGTATACGACACTCGCTAGGTCACCAAGCGACTTGTGAGTGGGAAAGAGAGAGGTAATCGACTTGTATACGACACTCGCTAGGTCACCAAGCGACTTGTGAGGGCAAGAGAGGTAACCGACTTGTATACGACACTCGCTACGTCACCAAGCGACTTGTGAGGGCTAGAGAGGTAACCGACTTGTATACGACACTCACAAGATCACTAGACGACTTTTTGGTGGGAGAAATAGACGGGGTAACCGACACTCGCTAGGTCACCAAGCGACTTGTGAGTGGGAAAGAGAGGTAACCGAATTGTATACGACATTCGCTAGGTCACCAAGTGACTTGTGAATGAGAAAGAGAGAGGCAATCGACTTGTATATGACACTCACTTTGGTGGGAGAAATAGAGGGGGATAACCGACTTGTAAACGACACTCCCGAGGTCACTAGACAACCTGTGGGTGGAAGTGAGAAAGACGTAACCCAAGCTTGTGTACGACACTCGCTAGGTCACCAAGTGACTTGTGAGTAGGAAAGGTAGAGGTTACCGATTTGAGTACAAAACTGGCTAGGTCACTAGACTATTGGATGGGAGAGAGAAAGTGGTAACCGACTTGCATATGACACTCGCTTGGTCACTAGACAATTTGTGGGTGGGAGAGAGGTCACTAGTCTAAAATTGACACTGCTTGGGTCTCTAGAAAACAGATTTAAGTAAGTGAGAGAGATGGGTCACTGTGACTTGTATTTTACGCTCCGTCAGTGCAGACAGCTTGTAAGTAAAGAGGGTCTTTGACGTTTATGATGTATAATACTTGCTCGATCACTTAAAACAGCTTGTATGGACGTAAGAGGTCACATGGGACCTGTACATAACACTCGATAAATCACTAAAAAAATTACAATTTGAGTGGGTGAGAGGGGTCACTGTGACCTGTAAATAACACATGCTTGGTCACTTAAAGCTTGCATGTTCGTGCATATGTAAGAGATGAGAGGGAGTATACAATTCAAATTAAACAAAAAAAAAGTATTGTGCTAGTTGAGTGTGGAGCAAGTGGGGTGCTGTTTAAGAATTTGAACAGCCTGGGTGTAAGGGAATGTGTTCAGTACCCATAACAGCCTGGATGTATAGCTGTAACAATTTAGGTGTGAGGGAAATTGCCTAATTGCTGTAACAGCCTAGCTGTGAGGGAATGTGTCCAGTACCCGTAACAGCCTGGATGTATAGCTGTAACAGCCTAGGTGTGAGGGAATGTGTCTTAATAGCTGGAACAGCCTGGATGTATAGCTGAAAACAGCCTAGGTTTTAGGGAATGTGTCTGATACATGTAACCGCCTAGGTGTGAAGAAATGTGTCTGATACATGTAACAGCCTAGTTGTGAGGGAATATGTCCAATACCTGTAACAGCCTGGGTGTATAGCTGTAACTGTCTGGGTGTGAGGGAATGTGTCCAGAACCCGTAACAGCCTGGGTGTATAGCTGTAACTGTCTGGGTGTGAGGGAATGTGTCCAGAACCCGTAACAGCCTGGGTGTGAGGGAATGTGTCCAGTACTCGTAACAGCCTGGGTGTGAGGGAATATGTCCGGTACCTGTAACAGCCTGGGTGCCCAGAAGCTAGAACTGATCCAGCTGTATGTGAATGAGTGTCATCACATGATGAATGGTCTCTCCTTGTGTATCTACATATAAACTATTTTTATTTATAATTAATGGCAAGCAGAGACAGAGCCCTCTGCTGAAGATTAAAATATAAGTAACTTATTGACAGATGTTTGTTGTTTTTTTAATTCCTCCTGTGAATGACATAGTCAACTTGTCATCAGTTTAAAAGATATACATCTGAAAAGTTTTCAACTAAATTTGGTCCAATTCATGCAGGACATCTTCATTTTGTATCTTTGAAGCTTGTGGTACCCCAGAGCCAGAGGGGGATGGAGACCCACAACTCTAACTTGATCTGTAGCTACTCATACTGAAGTTACATACCCACTTTCACCAACATATCTTGAAGCATGACTGAGAAAGGTGCAGACAACTGAAAGGACGGACTGACAGATGGACGGACGGACAGACAGGTGGACGAGGAGGAAATCTAGTTCCCCTGGTTTCACTGGTAGGGGACTAATAAAAGATTGCCACCTGGTGGATCTCCAATGTGCCAACATTTGGCCTTTGACACTAGTTCAAGAATACAGCACCCGAAAATGCAATACTATGAACCCTTTTATATAGAAGACTGACAAATTCGATAATTTCAAAGTATACATTTTAATAATTTCTCCTCAAAAAAAAAAAAAAAAAAAATCACAATCTCAATGTTACAAGAAATGATGTGTAAACAGTTAGGATTGGATGAGAAGATATGAGATACAACATTTCATTGGCTGATGATGTCCAAAGAGAAATCCTAATGCACAGTAAAATGACAATGTATGTACTCCTGCTTTAAGAGTTTGATTTCATGTTCCAAATTTCTTAGTTTTGAGAGTTGATGGCAGGTTGTCGTTGATAGCAGCAGGAGGTCTTTCTACCGTTACCAGCCAGTCGTCGCCGAGGGCATCTATGTGTAGGATATACTGTAAGAGTAGACAACTCAGATTAATACACGCACCGATGTTACATGTATACAGGGTATGCTACCAGTATTACTGACAGGTACATTGTGTTGTGTATACAGGGTATACTACCAGTATTACTGACAGGTACATTGTGATTACAATCTATATGTCCATCAGTCCTTCATGGTGTCAATTTGAGTTCTTTTAATAACCTAAAATCTTCAACATAGTACAAAACCAAGGTATCCTGTCCTACTTTATTAAATACAAAACCAAGGTGTTCTGTCCTACTTTATCCAATACAAAACCAAGGTGTTCTGTCCTACTTTATCCAATACAAAACCAAGGTATCCTGTCCTACTTTATCAGGTACAAAACCAAGGTATCCTGTCCTACTTTATCAAGTACAAAACTAAGGTATCCTGTCCTACTTTATCATGTACAAAACAAAGGTATCCGGTCCTACTTTATCAGGTACAAAACCAAGGTATCCTGTCCTACTTTATCAGGTACAAAACCAAGGTATCCTGTCCTACTTTATCAAGTACAAAACCAAGGTATCCTGTCCTACTTTATCAAGTACAAAACTAAGGTACCCTGTCCTACTTTATCAGGTACAAAACCAAGGTATCCTGTCCTACTTTATCAAGTACAAAACTAAGGTATCCTGTCCTACTTTATCAAGTACAAAACCAAGGTATCCTGTCCTACTTTATCAAGTACAAAACCAAGGTATCCTGTCCTACTTTATCAAGTACAAAACTAAGGTATCCTGTCCTACTTTATCAAGTACAAAACTAAGGTATCCTGTCCTACTTTATCAAGTACAAAACTAAGGTAACCTGTCCTACTTTATCAGGTACAAAACAAAGGTATCCGGTCCTACTTTATCAGGTACAAAACCAAGGTGTTCTGTCCTACTTTATCAAGTACAACACCAAGGTATCCTGTCCTACTTTATCAAGTACAAAACTAAGGTATCCTGTCCCACTTTATCCAATACAAAACTAAGGTATCCTGTCCTACTTTATCAAGTACAAAACCAAGGTATCCTGTCCTACTTTATCAAGTACAAAACCAAGGTATCCTGTCCTACTTTATCAAGTACAAAACTAAGGTATCCTGTCCTACTTTATCAGGTACAAAACCAAGGTATCCTGTCCTACTTTATCAAGTACAAAACCAAGGTATTCTGTCCTACTTTATCAAGTACAAAACCAAGGTATCCTGTCCTACTTCATCAGATACAAAACTAAGGTATCCTGTCCTACTTTATCAAGTACAAAACTAAGGTATCCTGTCCTACTTTATCAGGTACAAAACCAAGGTATCCTGTCCTACTTTATCCAATACAAAACCAAGGTATCCTGTCCTACTTTATCAGGTACAAAACCAAGGTATCCTGTCCTACTTTATCAAATACAAAACCAAGGTATTCTGTCCTACTTTATCAAGTACAAAACCAAGGTATCCTGTCCTACTTTATCAGGTACAAAACCAAGGTATCCTGTCCTACTTTATCAAATACAAAACCAAGGTATCCTGTCCTACTTTATCAAGTACAAAACTAAGGTACCCTGTCCTACTTTATCCAATACAAAACCAAGGTATCCTGTCCTACTTTATCAAATACAAAACCAAGGTATCCTGTCCTACTTTATCAGGTACAAAACCAAGGTATCCTGTCCTACTTTATCAGGTACAAAACCAAGGTATCCTGTCCTACTTTATCAAGTACAAAACTAAGGTACCCTGTCCTACTTTATCCAATACAAAACCAAGGTATCCTGTCCTACTTTATCCAATACAAAACCAAGGTATCCTGTCCTACTTTATCAAGTACAAAACCAAGGTATTGTGTCCTACAAAACTATTTTCTCCAGAGGTATTGCACCCTTTATTTTATAGAAATACTTGTCTGAAGGTAGGGTGATTGGACTGCTCACAAATGTTGTCCTTAGCTTTACAGGTCAACATTAGTACAAAGGTGTGTACTAAAATACCAACAGTATGTTAACTTTATCAAACAAGCATGCTGGGTATTGCTAAAGTGATACATGCCCCATTTCCCCTCCCCCTAAAAATAGTGACCTTGACCCAAAAACCATGAAACTTGAACCTGATCTGTAGCTACTCATATTGAAGTTACATACTAACTTTCACCAACATACCTTAAAGCATGACTGAAACAAGAGGCCCATGGGGCCTGTATCGCTCACCTGGTTGGATTAGACCAAATGTCAAAATATTGTTCATATTCAATTTGTTTTATTTGTAAATCTCAAACAATGCTATATATGGTTATAGTGTGGGAATCCGAACTGCTTTAAAGATTAATGAAGTCCACTCTCTAAGGTCTGAATGACCTCAAGAATTGTTTTTAGAACATGCATTCATAACTTTATGACTAGTAGCAATTTAAAGGAATAACCTCTATTTCCCCTATTGGGCCCCGCCCCTTTGGCCCCTTTGGGATCAGAGTCACCATTTATGCAAAATCTGTTCCCCTTCCCCCATGGATGTTTCTGACCAAATTGGGTTTAAATCCATTCTTAACTTTATGACTAGTAGCGATTTAAAGGAATTACCTCTATTTTCCCTATTGGGCCCCGCCCCTTTGGCCCCTTTGGGGTCAGAGCCACTATTTATGCAAAATCTGTTCCCCTTCCCCCATGGATGTTTCTGACCAAATTGGGTTTAAATCCATTCTTAACTTTATGACTAGTAGCGATTTAAAGGAATTACCTCTATTTCCCCTATTGGGCCCCGCCCCTTTGGCCCCTTTGGGGTCAGAGCCACTATTTATGCAAAATCTGTTCCCCTTCCCCCAAGGATGTTTCTGACTAAATTGGGTTCAAATCCATTCATAACTTTATGACAAGTAGCGATTTAAAGGAATTACCTCTATTTCTCCTTATGGGCCCGCCCCTTTGGCCCCTTTCGGGTCAGAGTCACCATTTATGCAAAATCTGTTCCCCTTCCCCCAAGGATGTTTCTGACAAAATTGGGTTCAAATCCATTCATAACTTTATGACTAGTAGCGATTTAAAGGAATTACCTCTATTTCCCCTATTGGGCCCCACCCCTTTGGCCCCTTGGGGGTCAGACGCACCATTTATGCAAAATCTGTTCCCCTTCCCCCAAGGATGTTTCTGACTTAATTGGGTTCAAATCCATTCATAACTTTATGACTAGTAGCAATTTAAAGGAATTACCTCTATTTCCCCTATTGGGCCCCGCCCCTTTGGCCTCTTGGGGGTCAGACGCACCATTTATGCAAAATCTGTTCCCCTTCCCCCAAGGATGTTTCTGACTAAATTGGGTTCAAATCCATTCATAACTTTATGACAAGTAGCGATTTAAAGAAATTACCTCTATTTCCCCTATTGGGCCCCGCCCCTTTGGCCCCTCGGGGGTCAGAGACACCATTTATGCAAAATCTGTTCCCCTTCCCCCAGGGATGTTTCTGACTAAATTGGGTTCAAATCCATTCATAACTTTATGACAAGTAGTGATTTAAAGGAATTACCTCTATTTCCCCTATTGGGCCCCGCCCCTTTGGCCCCTCGGGGGTCAGAGACACCATTTATGCAAAATCTGTTCCCCTTCCCCCAGGGATGTTTCTGACTAAATTGGGTTCAAATCCATTCATAACTTTATGACAAGTAGTGATTTAAAGGAATTACCTCTATTTCCCCTTATGGGCCCCGCCCCTTTGGCCCCTTTGGGGTCAGAGTCACCATTTATGCAAAATATGTCCCCCTTCTGCCAAGGATGTTTCTGGCCAAATTTGGTCAAAATCCAATAAGAACTTTTAGACTAGTAGCGATTTGAAGCAAATGTTGACGGACGGACGGACGACGGACGGACGACGGACGCTGCGCCATGACATAAGCTCACCGGACCTTCGGTCCAGGTGAGCTAAAAATTGAGGAAAACTGAGTGGACAGACTGACAGAAGGGGAGGAAATCTACAGTCTCCCCAGTTTCACCAGTATGGGACTAATAAGTTAGTGCTATCCATCAAATTGACAGTATCAATTAAATTCTCTTAAACTTGCATTATCCATTAAATTATCCATTAAACTGACATTATCTACTAAATTGACATGTTCCATTTAGTTAACAGTACTCAATTCAATAGTTTGGTTCAAGAATGGAGCCAGTTTTTAAATCACCAGAAAATTCCTGTACCTTGTATTTCTTACAGATACTGAGGGGCTGGCTACTTCCATTGCCGTTCTGGTTCCCCAAACTTTTTCTGTCACCATCCTGTCTCCAAGATCCTTTCTTCAATTGTCTGATCTCTTCTGTGGGAAATGACTGCAGTGAAAAGGAGATTAGAAACAACTGATCGCTATAACAGATCCTACATCACATCCCAGAGGGATCTTTGAGCCCATCATTGAATTATCTTTATCAGTCCTATGAAAGACTTATCTTTTTTCTACTTTCCCCTTCCTTTTCCTTTTCCTCTAAATCATTTTCCTCCAAATCATTTGATAACATGCAAAACTACATAATTATGAAGTTTAAGTAAGATCTAAGAAGAACTTTCTATAATGTTAACAAATCCAAGATGGCTGCTTGTCAGCCATTTTATTTTTCTCTATCAATCTAAAAAGTGAATGTGCACAACATGGGAACAAGGGGAACCTATCTGTATATCCTTCCAGTACCTTTCAACAAGTAGCGTTAACAATCTTCAACTGTCAAAGTCTAAGATGGCCACCTGTTGGCCATTTTGTTTTCCAAATTAGACTCAAAATTGAATGGGCATAACTAGGGACCAATGTACTCCAACAATGTTAGAGGTTTTACACGGCGAGATACTTTTGACAGGCGCCGTGTAACCTCTAACTGCCCATAGCTGATTTTCCCGATGCTGACGATGAAATTTTCAAAGTTCGTTTATTGAAAAAATATAGCGTGTCAACTTACATTTAAATGATCAACAGTGTCCAATATATATTTCTTTCCATAATCCAATGATTAAATGAGAATAATTTCGTAACAAACACATATTATGAAGTTTTCTTCTTCCGAAGCGGAGCAGAGCGCAAGCAGACAATACTGCCGTTAGTGATAGTAAAAATACCACGTGATTTGCCGGTTAATACAAAAATGGATTACAACCTATGTCCTACAAGCGGAATACAAGAAAGTCCGTATCATTTCGTTCCGTTTGAAATACCGAAAACTATTTTGTATCAACCTTTAGGCAGCCATTTTTAAAAACGACTAGAAAAGTGCTACAACGACATGGGCATGTATTTTGTGTGTTATACACCGTATTATACTATATATTTGTGTCTGTGACATACATATGGAATAAATATTGCATACATGATACGTAGACATCGTTTTAATGACCTGTCAACCTCTTAAGTGTTTTTTTCAAGCATATTTAGTTCCGCCCGGATTTCGGGCGGAAACTGCATCAAAGAATTAGTGCTTCGGAAATAAGAGGTCGCAGTCGGCAAAATAATATCCGATAGAAAAAGAGCCGACCAGCGGCCTCTTATGTTATAGGAGTAGGGACCAATGGAACCTACATGTGCAGTTTGACAAACATCCCTCCAGTGCTTTTCAACAAATAGTAATAACAATCTTACATTGTCAAAATCCAAGGCTGCCTGCAGTCAGACATTTTGTTTTACGATCAGACTAAAAATTAAATGTGTGCAACAACAAATGGGAACCTACATGTGAAGTTTGAGAAATATCCCTCCTATGGGAACCTACATGTGAAGTTTGAGAAATATCCCTCCAATGGGAACCTACATGTGAAGTTTGAGAAATATCCCTCCAATGGGAACCTACATGTGAAGTTTGAGAAATATCCCTCCAATGGGAACCTACATGTGAAGTTTGAGAAATATCCCTCCAACGCTTTTGATAGTGATAAAAAACTTCCACTCTCAAAATTCAAGATGGCTGCTTGTTGCCCATTTTATTTTCCAGATCAGACTCAAAATTGAATGGGCACAACTAGGGACCAAGGGGAATCTACTGTACATGTGAAGTCTGAGAAATATCTCTTCAGTCTTAATACCACTATTCTGACCAAGGACATTTTTCTATCAGTTATATTGAAGCAAGCTGACCTATCAAATTGATCATGATTTTTAGCAGAATTTACCGACACATTGGTATAAGTGTATAAGAGTTCTACCCACCTTTGACTTGTCCAGCACATACAGTGTCTGTTCATCATGGAGGAAAATTTTGTCGGGATGTTGGGAGAGAAAAAACACATGATTGATTTTACTGTGTCGCCTTTTCCAGTGGGAAGGAAACTTGGCGGAGTTCTTTTTGCTCCAGCCAGTGTATTCTTGCTCTGCTATATCGAATTCATAAACCTGTAAGAAAAATTATGCAAATCAACAGGTTTAGAACAGATAAAATGACAAATCAATTAATATAAAAATCTTTATTTTACACTGTATAGTGAATTTTTTTTATTTCACCTGTGAAATATCGAAAATTAATCATTCTATTAAAATGATATTTTTCACAAGTGAAAAATTTCATTTTATCTGATTTTACCAATCAAAACACTGCTTACAAACAACAATTGGGAAAATTAAAAGCTGACCTGGTATATTTTGCTATAAAATTGTAATAAAAAGAATATCTAACAGTATCTTCAGTAATACCAAATATATTTCACGAGTGTGGGTAATATTTTGATATTTCTCACTTATGCTTCGCTCAAAATATTAAATAGCCCCACTCGTGAAATATATTTGATATTACTGAAGACACTGTTAGATATCCTCTATGTATTTCACTCAGATTGATGGCATGACCATTTAACTATGTGTAGGAGAAATATTCTGACCTTGACCTTCAAGTGAAGGTCACAGTGACATATGACATAAAAACACTGAACAATTTCTGTGGGTATATAGGTAATATCTCCAATTCCAGATCTCTCAAAGAGATCGGTCTGAAAGCCCAGACAAGATATCTCTAAATATTTGCACAGATTTGACCTTTGACCAAGAGGTGAAGGTCACTGTTACTGGGCAATACAAACTTACAGTGCGTGATGTTAGTTACTTCAAAGTTTTATACAGATTTGTTTATTAGTTTAACTTTTTCAGTACGAAAAAATATTTATAGAAAAAGAAATGTTCTATAATCATTGTGTTCTCAGGCAAAGATGGAGGATACTGAACAGTGTCTTACACACGAGTGAAAAATATCAAAATGTTAGCCACACAAGTGAATTATATTTGGTATTACAGAAGATATTGTTGGATATTCTGTTTAATATGTTTTATAGCAAAATCTACAGGGCCAGCTTTAAAGTTCTCCCATTGTTGTTTGTAAGCTGTGTTTTGATTGGTCAAATCAGAAAAAGTGAAAAATATAACTTTTGTAGAATAGTTAATTTTTAATATTTCACTGGTAAAAATATATTAAAATTTTGTTATTCCTTCAGTCCTCTTGAATATATGCTTTGCTATATTTTGCTATTTCTAGAGTCCCTTGAAGGATATGTGCTTTGCTATAATAGCCATGATTTAAAAGCATACAACTTTCAGTTGGTTTATACAGAGTTTATAAATATTTGTATGAATCTGGAATACGTACCATTTGGTCAGTGTAGACAGCCACCAGTGTCTCCCCAGACAGGGTGAAGGCCATCGCTGTAACCTGGCAACTGTACTGTGGCAACTGGCATACTACCTACAAAATATACAACAAATTATCACATGTTGTACACAATTTTTCGCTCACTTAACATTTTTTCTTTGTGGAAGATAACACCATTAACATACATTACAATGTAACTATGAACAGGAAATATTCCTCCTGTTTAAAACTTTTTAACTCCAGCAAAAATAGAATATTGACACAGGGTATGAACTTTATCTGTAATTCATTATGATAAAACCACATACATTTACAAGTTGTTGTGGCAATCCGTACATGAAAACAAACCCAGAAAAACAACTTCATGAAAATTTTCTATGTGTAAAGGGCGATAATTTTGGTAAAACATTATATATTGACACAAGGTTCAAACACGATTTGTAATCCATTATGATAAAGCTATATATTTATAAAATACGGTTAAAAACCGATCTAGCAAGTGGTAACAAAAGTGGTAACAAAAGAAAATCCAGGAAAATTTAAGTGTGACCGATAACTCCCGACAACGTGAAAATGTGATCTCTTAATTTCTAACAGACAAACAGATCACCCTGCAGGAAGGGCGTAAGAATTGTACCTGCTGCCCCCATTGCATGATCGTAAGAGGCAACTAAATTTGGGATCTTATAATCTTTTCTCTTTTTTTCCAGTATAAACTTTCTTCTTCCTAATGTCTCCCTTGACACTGCGTAACTTTTGGCCTGTAGATGAGCATTTGCCCCTGTGAGGAAGGCTTTGGGTTCTGTCCCCTGGCCAAGACATATCAGAGTGTCCCCTGGCCAAGACCAAGACATATCAAAGTCTATAGAAATGGTAGTTTTTACTCCTGCATAACACGCATAATTTTGGAAGCAGGACGACTGGTTCACCTATATCATCAGTATAATGTGACCTGGTGGGGTGTCCTGCTGGATGTCTTTGGCATTACGCTTCAGTGAGATAGCACTATAGTCGGCATCTGTTCAGCAATATCACAAGGAGACAAACACGAACATACCACAGCCTCCCAAAACACACATACACTACACGTATGCATTGTGGCCATAGCTGTTGAAAGGACATTACCGAATACAAACCAAATCTTAAAGATCCTAAAACTTAGCGATGTTAAGTATTGTTTACAAATATATATCTGATAAGCTTGTCTAAATAAAAAGTTCACAATTAACCTATAATTGATTAAAGGGATGTTTTCCCCTGGAAAAAAATATCCATCCTTTGTTACAAAATACCAACATCATAAACAGTACGATTTGAATGTATCTTAAAGCATGAAATCAAGCATTATGATGTATAATGTTCTTTAGCTCTATAATAAGATTAATCAGCTTGGAAATATATATATACGGTTTATTTTTACACAAACAGTATATGTAACAATGCATATGAGTGTCATTGCAACGTTTCAAGACTGACTGGTCTCTCTCTGACTGTGTGAGCGAACATCATGTTTACTTGTATGTCTATGTGACAAAATGTTTATTACATGTATATATATTTATCGCTCGATGCATATATGAGTATGTATGGTTGTCGATGACGACGACGACGACGACGACGACGACGACGACGACGACGATGATGATGATGATGCGTTGTTAGTGTGAGTGTGTTATTTATCTGTCCCTGAACTGTTTTTGAAATGATGTATAAAACTTGACAAAAATTAAAAAAATTAAAAAAAATTATTATTGTTCGAAGCTGGGACATTTCATCCATAGATGTACAGGTAAACAAGATTTTCGCTCACACAGTCAGTCAGAGCTAGATAAAGAGACCAGTCGGTCTTGAAACATTGCAATGACACTCGTACACATTGTTACATAAACTGTTTGTGTAAAGATAAACCTTGTATATATGTCCTTAAGCTCACTGACATTATTTTTATGAATTGTTTTCGTCAAACTAGGAACTTACTTGTTGTTTACTGATGTCATAAATAGTAACATTTCTCCCGCTATCGCCAATAGCAACCAGTTGATCGTTCGGACAGAGACACATCATAGTGATACTGTCATCTCGAGCTGTAAAGATAATGTCAGACACTGCTAACTTGTAGAGAAAATTTACAGTTAGATCCACAGTTTGTGAAACATGGAAAATTGTGTACATTATACATAATATAATGTATATATATAATTAGCTAGGTCATCATATGACCTTCGACCTCTGATCTTTAGCCTCCTGCATCTCAGCTTCCCTTAATACAGCCAATGTGAAAACTTTCAAAATATCAGTTTATTACTAATCTTTGTGCAAGAACTTTTATCTCAGTGACCTTGACCTCTGATCAGAAGATCACCTGGTCGTTACATTTCTGATTCAGCAACAACCTTAAGATGGGGAACAATACAAAAAGCACCCCATGATAATAAAACATTGTAGCGTGAAGGTTCGTGCTAACCTTTGGAATCACGGAAAGTATGTTCAACCTTGAGGTGGCCATCTTCTATATGTAGTACTTGGACATTCCCACATACAGTGGCTGTAACAAGTTTTTCTCCGTCGGTGGACACCACCATGTGATGGGCAGGCAGAGGTATCCGGGAATCCTCGCACGTGTCCAGCTTCAGTTTCTTTATTGACACGGTTGGATTGATCAACTCCTTGTTTTCCTAAAACAAAAGCCAAACCCAAAAATATGATTCATCAAGTAACTTGATGATATTTGGAAATGTAGGTTTCACTATTTATCGAAATACTCCAAAACAAGAGGCCCAGAGGGCCTGTATCGCCCACCTGGTTGGATTTGACCAAATGTCAAAATAATGGTCATGTCAAATTCGTTGAGAGCTTCATTTGTTGATGATGAACAATGCTATATATGGTTACCGCTTGGGGATCTCAACGGTTCCAAAAATATAACAAAGTTCCTAGGGGTGGAAAAAGACTTAGGGCCTATTTTTACAACAGTATCTTGTTTATCTCTTGAAGCCATGCAATGCTATAAATGGTTATAGGGTGGGGATTTCAAAAATACAAGGAGCAATTAAAAGGACTTAACTTTAGCAATTTCCCCTATACCGCCCACACCTCTGAACCCAGTGGAGTTAGTCACCATTTATGCAAAATCTGTTCCCCTTCCCCCACGGATGTTTCTGAGCAAATTTGGTCAAAATCTATTCAGTTCTTTATGACAAGTAGCTATTTAAAGGAAATGTTGATGGACGACAGACTAAGGACGGATGACAGACAAAGGACGCCGTACCATGACATAAACTTAAACAATAAGAAGTCAACCAACACAGTTTAGGAATTCCGGACCCCAGACTCACTTACAATGACAAGTCTGTATGCTCGTATTGAATCCTGGTCCGAGAAGGCCACCAAGTTACCATGGGAACTAATCGCAAAACAGACAATTGGTTCACTGGATTTGTTCTTTAACTGAACAAGCTTCAATGGGTTGGACTGTAGGGGTAAGATTTCACCATCGGTTTCTGGAAAAAAAATAAAAGTTAATGAAAATTAACGTCTGATAATGCTAAAATTTCACCTTCTGTTTCTGGAAAACATGGATGAAAATTAAGGTAAATTAATGTCTGATAAGGCTACGTGTTTATCACAAGTAGACACATTTACTGAGACAAGATATTGGATGGTTATATACTGTTGACTTCACTTATGAAAACTTCTTTATACCAAGGAGTTTAATTCTCCCGTCAATTCACTAGAATGAACCAAACTTATAGGTCTTCAATAAAAATTTGTCTTTTTAAAGTTGGTGAATACTTGTTGTTCATGACATTACTTTCTTTTAACTTCAAGTTAAGATATGTTTTTTAACTTCAAGTTAAGATATGTTTTTTAACTTCAAGTTAAGATATGTTTTTTAACTTCAAGTTAAGATATGTTTTTTAACTTCAAGTTAAGATATGTTTTTTAACTTCAAGTTAAGATATGTTTTTTAACTTTAAGTTAAGATATGTTTTTTAACTTCAAGTTAAGATATGTTTTTTAACTTCAAGTTAAGATATGTTGTAACATGATATAGTGGACAACAATGTATGCTTAGACAAGTGTTTCTATTTAACGAAACAATAAATTGGTAAATTAGAGAGAAGCTCATTTCAATCTCAATTCCATGATGTCAGTTTGCAAAACTGATGGAAAACAGCATGTCAATGGCCGACAATGCTTATGTAAGGTAGTAGCGGATCGACACTCACACAAAAAAATCCTCAAAATCAAATGTATTTTTGAGAAAGATTTAGTTGTTTGTTATGATGTGATCAAAACATGCACTTCATTTTTCGATCAATGACTTGATAGACAGAAAAATAAACCAATGAAAAAGTATGTAGTCTACAATTTGATTTAACTCTTTATATATATAGACATTTTAAAATTTTGGCTATTCTACCGACATCAACTTTCTGCAAGGGATTTCTAACTTTATCCTACGAGTACAATGTCCTATTGTACCTACGTGATGTTTCATTTACGTAGTCCTATTGTACCTACGTGATGTTTTATTTACGTAGTCCTATTGTACCTACGTGATGTTTTATTTGTATGTCCCAATCTCCACACCTCCAGATAGTTGGTGTACTTTAGTACGACCATCTCTGCTTGTCTGGCCACCTGTACCATTGATTGCTGAAAAATTCCAGAGAACAAGATATGTTGAGGAGAAATGTACATGTCTGCATTTGTAAAACAGTACTCCCTCAATACTACTACCACCCGCCCCTAACGCCAACTTAACACTCGACTTATCATTACCCAATACCACTAACACCGTCACATACCACCAACTTAACACTTTGAACTGTTTCCTCTCTATACAGATAATCTTACCACCCTCGCACATGTACATATACCATATGTGCTTAAAATACAATAGTTCTAAATCGCTACGTATTTCCCTCATTGTAGAGCTCTCTAATGTGAATTTCCATTTTTACTAGTACAGGTAACAGTAGCGCTTCAGTAATTTCATTTTATTTATCAGACTGATAGAGGTACAGTTTCCTAATAAAACAATGGGTGATTTCTATACATGTCATGTTTGTGTTGTACACATGTACGTCAAAGTTTTGATTTGTCATTCAGGATAGAGACTCCATTTGTCATTCAGGATAGAGACTCCATTTGTCATTCAGGATAGAGACTCCAAGGAGAAAACTCTATGTAAGATCATGGCCAGAATTACTAGCTTTGCCAGTGATAACCCAAAAACTTTATTGCATTAGAGGATTTGTTTTGTTAGAGAAAATGTACCTGCAGGTCGATACCTGACTTGATCAATGTATTTCGCCCTAAATAAAACAGTTGAATCAGAATTTTAATATATTACATTATAGCCATAATTTGTCAAATTTCAATATCATCGCCACCCGTATTATACTCCCAAAATCAATGTTGACAAAAGGTGTCGGTGGACCATGGATAAACTGAAGTTCATATAGAAATATGTTTTATGTTTAAAGTTTCGAGTCTACTCACATGTGGAATCGGAGCCAGCTTCCGCCACATTTTTTTCTTTCCGAGTTGTAATCTGTACACTACAAGGTTGGTATCCACCCCTGTCAATATAAACACCTTGTAGAAACTTGTGGACAAACAATGGAGACTTGTCGCAAAAAAGGGAGAAAAAACAGTAGATCCTGGTGCTCACCATTGAATGATCTTTATTTGTTCTACAGAGAACATGATTCAATAATTAATTTTTCTTTGTTTTCATGGTAAATACTCAAATGTGATTGGTCGAAAAATTCTTTTCATTCTTCTATAAAAGAAAAATAAATAATGGCGCGAAAAATGTGACGTCACAATACGACAATTGACGTTGCGTATTGATTTGAGAAAAAGAATCCCATATAAAATCAGTAAAATTGTACATAAAACATGTTTTAAATTAGAAAATTATTTTCAAAAATTAATTATAAAATTTTGTTTATTTTGTTTGCAAACTTCTGTAAGAATCCGCATCGCGGATTCTTACAGAAGTTTGCAAACAAAATTTGTTTCATACCCCGATGAAACTAAAAAATAATTGACATCAATGCTTAATAAAATTTAAATTGTTGCCTCCGCTAGGGATCGAACCCGGGACCTGTGTCTCTCGCTCAACCGATCAAGCTAGAGACAATCTCTCTAGCCGAGCGGTATCTTGCGGTTTGTAGTTACCAGGGTTCGTACGTATCATCTATTATCTTCTTTAATGATCTGATAACAAGGAGAATATACATATGAAATCTAAGAGAGATATTGGAGAAGAATTAGAAATAGCAATGCTGAACTTCAACAGTCAGCCATTTTGTTTTCTAGATCAGTCTCAAAATAAATTTGGCAAAACTAGGGACCAAGGGAAACCTATATTTGAAGCTTGAGACAATGGAAACCGACATTTGAAGTTTGAGACAAAGGGAACCAACATAATTAATGAGATCTAAGAGATATCTAAGTAGAACTTTCTGTGAATTAGAAATCATAATACTAAACTTCAAATGTCCGCCATTTTGTTTTCTAGATTAGACTCAAAAATCAAATGGGCACAACTAGGGACCAAAGGTAACCTACATATGAAGTTTGAGACAAGGGGAACCTACAAATGAAATCTAAGAGATATCAAAGAAGAACTTTCTCTGAATTAGAAATAGCAATACTAAACTTACAAAACTAACCATTTATTTTCAGGATGAGGCTAAAAATCAAATGAGTACAACTAGCAACCAAGATTGGCCGCCTGGCAGCCATTTGTTTTCCTAATCAGCCTCAAAACTGAAAAGGCACAACAAGGGACTAAGGGGAACCTACATGACTTGTTTAAGAAAAATTGTTCTAGTACTTCTAAAGTAGTAGTGATAACAAGGATCGTTTACAGATGGCTGACAGACCATCTGACAATAGTGGGGTAAAAACTAAAAAAAAAAAATGAATCTTCTTCTTTTTTTTTAGATTAGGAAAAAATCATATTCAATATGATAGATGATTACAATTTATAATACTTCCATAATTTTGACAATATATGCTTTAAATAAGCCAGCTAAAGCACTCCTTTTTTTTTATCTTAACGGCACTAATAAAAAAACAACAACAAAAAAACAGTTTATATAGCCCTCTTCACGTCCCTTTTGCCAACAGATTGCCAATTGAATCGTCATTATTGACGGAATTGGCCAACAATAGAGAAGAGAAGAAGAAAGCAGTAGAATGAAGCGAACCTCCCGAGACAATGTGGTCGTTGGCGAGGGCAAGACTGCGCACGTCATGGGTATGTCTGAAGTGAGCAAGGGACTTGACCCATACTTTCCAGTCGCTGTCCTTCTGTGTGGACGTGTACTCAAACTGGACGACGGTGGAGTCCACTCCAGACGACAAAACCGACGTCTCTGTCTGAAAAAAAAAATAAATATTTTATATGTAAACTTCTGTTTGGTTTGGTTTGTTTTTGCTTAACGTCCTATTAACAGCCAGGGTCATTTCAGGACGTGCCAGGTTATGGAGGTGGAGGAAAGCCGGAGTACCCGGAGAAAAACCACCGGCCTACGGTCAGTACCTGGCAACTGCCCCACGTAGGTTTCGAACTTGCAAGCCAGTAGTGGAGGGCTAGTGTTAAAGTGTCGGGACACCTTAACCACTCGGCCAACGCAGCCCCTTTATATGTAAACAGAAATTGCAAGAAATATTGGTTTGCGACAATCACACCAATGTATATCAAGCTTTTTTTATTACTGACACCAATTCTGAAGAGAGTTATATGGTAAAAGTTTATTAGGTCAAACAGACTTGATATCAATTTCTGCTGATTATGATGTTTATTAAAATCCTGAATTTTGCTTTGCCTTACATAATTTAAAACCCTATTACACCACACTTATACCCAAAATTTGTCAAAAGGTTTTAACATTTTGGGTATAACTGAAATTTGGTGTAAACAAGTTTTATTTTATGCACTGTAACCAGGTAAACAAGCATGCTGGGTTATTGCTAAAGCAATACATGTCCCCTAACGACCCCACTAAAAATAGTCACAGTGACCTTAATCTTGACCAAAAAATCCTGAAACTCTAACTTGATCTGTAGTTGCTTATAATGAAGTTGTATACCAATTTTCACCAACATAACTTGAAGCATGGTTAAGAGAAGTGTGGAAAATTGAGTGGACTGACGGACGGACGGACAGATGGGGAGGAAACCTATGAGTCCCCCCTCAGTAGAGGACTAATTATCAAAAAAATCTTCATTTAATCCAATAATCCTTAATAAGCTAAGGAACACTGATGTAACTAAGGCTAGATCACTCACCTTGTCTACACACAGACAGAAGACATCCGCCTTATGGCTGAGGAAGGACTGCAATATAAATCATTTCCAAGTGAGAACAATTTCAAATTTAGTAGCAGATATAGCACACGACAGTATAGTAAAATTTACCATACATTGAATTTAGCAAATCAATTGTACACAACATAGTGTCGACTGACTTGTCACCATATAATTAAACTCAATTGTTTCTATATATTGGTACATTTGGATAAAAGGTTTTTTTCGTATTAACCAAAAAATGTTCAGTGAACGAACTGGTAACAAATACTGACTACTGTACAATTTATTTGACATAAAACGGCATAACGGCAACTCCTTCATTGATCTATTTACGAGCTACCCTACTTCAGCATTGAACATAAAATAGTCATTGAGACTTTGATCCATTATGAATTATCAATACACATCATATAATCTGAAAGTCGTCTTATTCTGTGACTGTGGCATATTCAAATTTCAGTGCAAAACCAAATTAAAACATATTAGGGGTTACCAGTATGATGACTTAGCACACCAAAAATGGTTGCTATAGAAACAAATATAGATAAACTACAATTGGCGCAATCATAATTTAGCGGAATACTTCAAGCGCAACAAAAGACTATAATAAGATTACCGCTAAAAAAATATGTTTACAGAAGTGTAAAAGCAACCTCTCCTATTCTATTACTTTTTTACAAAAGATAACATCAATTTCAAAACACAATAGAGCAATATGAGATTACATAACAACATTAACATTCTCTGATGATACAACTAGTGATGCACCAAGTTTCAGGTGAACACTTCGAGCTGTTGTTTCTTAATCACAAAATTTTCTGAAAGTTTACATAAATTTCAATGATTTAGAGAGTTGTATAAATGTATTTGACTTGATTGACCTTACCTTAATCAAGGTGCCTTGTTCCCCATTCCAGAAAGAAGTTTTCCCACGGGAGTCTCCACTCACAATGGTCATGTCACTGAAACAAAACGAGAACATATTTGTACTTATTATTTTGGATGATTGGATTGCATGCTCCATATTTCCAACAAGAGAACTCAGTTTAATTTGCTATAATTTGTTTTATAATTCTAGTAAAAGTTATTAATCTAAATGTATATTGATCATTTCTGCAATATAAGATTCTAATTAATGTTTTAAATAAGAAATTGTGATTTCTTAATAATCGAAGAGGAACATCTGACACCTGTGACAGATGAGTCACTTCTGAGTAAAATTTTACCTGTAATTTTTAAATGATTACAAACCTTGTGATTGCCAAACACCATACAATGGTTTCCTTGTTTTTCTCCTGCCGTCCAAGAGTGAGGCGTTGGTAAGCATGGCCAGAGCGTACACTCCATAGTCGGATATTGTCAATTCCACCTGTAACTATGGTTTCTCCTGCAGAGTGCCAAGCTATACACAGTATGCGACCTAAAATGACAGAAACATGAATTTAAAAATCTGAGAGATACATCCTTATGTCACATAAATGTAGCATACATTCTTAAGTCTCCATGTCACAGTAAGGTAACATACATCCTTAAGTCTCCATGTCACAGTAAGGTAGCATACATCCTTAACTCTCCATTTCACAGTAAGGTAGCATACACCTTAAGTCTCCATGTCACAGTAAGGTAGCATACAGCCTTAAGTCTGCATGTCACAGTAAGGTAGCATACATCCTTAAGTCTCCATGTCACAGTAAGGTAGCATACAGCCTTAAGTCACCATGTCACAATAAGGTAGCATACAGCCTTAAGTTACTGATAGTATACTCACTTTCTTGTTTGTCAAAAGATCTCTTGAATTCCAGGGTGTTGTTTTCTGTGTCAAAGATTACCACACAGCCATCTTCTGTTCCCGCCTAAAAAACAAACAAATTTACAAACTTCAAAGGAAACAAACTCAACTTTAGGTCATGTATACCGAACTATATATTATTACTTAATTACTGGTAGATAATATAACATAACTACTGGTAGATAATATAACATAACTACTGGTAGATAATATAACATAACTACTGGTAGATAATATAACATAACTACTGGTAGATAATATAACATAACTACTGGTAGATAATATAACATAATTACTGGTAGATAATATAACATAACTACTGGTAGATAATATAACATAACTACTGGTAGATAATATAACATAATTACTGGTAGATAATATAACATAACTACTGGTAGATAATATAACATAACTACTGGTAGATAATATAACATAACTACTGGTAGATAATATAACATAACTACTGGTAGATAATATAACATAACTACTGGTAGATAATATAACATAACTACTGGTAGATAATATAACATAACTACTGGTAGATAATATAACATAACTACTGGTAGATAATATAACATAACTACTGGTAGATAATATAACATAACTACTGGTAGATAATATAACATAACTACTGGTAGATAATATAACATAAATAATTACTGGTAGATAAAATAACATAAATAATTACTGGTAGATAAAATAACATAAATAATTACTGGTAGATAATATAACATAAATAATTACTGGTAGATAAAATAACATAAATAATTACTGGTAGATAAAATAACATAAATAATTACTGGTAGATAAAATAACATAAATAATTACTGGTAGATAAAATAACATAAATAATTACTGGTAGATAAAATAACATAAATAATTACTGGTAGATAAAATAACATAAATAATTACTGGTAGATAAAATAACATAAATAATTACTGGTAGATAAAATAACTTTTACTGGTAGATAAAATAACATAATTAATTACTGGTAGATAATATAACCTAATTACTGGTAGATGATATAACATAATTAATTACTGGTAGATGATATAACATAATTAATTACTGGTAGATGATATAACATAATTAATTACTGGTAGATAATATAACATAGATTAAACCTCAATGTAACATTAACTGTACTTTAGACAATGCATTCTATTTTATCTATAAAAGTCAGATCTTGTTACAAGGGCATTTGACAGGGAGTTGACCTATCAGAACACTGCCCTTCACAGGGAGTTGACCTATCAGAACACTGCCCTTTACAGGGAGTTGACCAATCAGAACACTGCCCTTTACAGGGAGTTGACCAATCAGAACACTGCCCTTCACAGGGAGTTGACCTATCAGAACACTGTCCTTTACAGGGAGTTGACCAATCAGAACACTGCCCTTTACAGGTTGTTGACCAATCAGAACACTGCCCTTTACAGGGAGTTGACCATTCAGAACACTGCACTTTTGCAACAAATGCAAATAATACAACAGATAATTTCAGAAGTACAGTGTACACTTACTGCGAGGAATGTTCCTGTGGGATCCGATGTGAGACACCAGATAGGTCCAGCATTAGATGTAGCGATAGCCTGAAAAAAAAATCATCAATACAATGTACACTGTATGTGTTAAGTATATATTTCCGTTTTATATTTAAGGTTTGTGATTTTTGCGATGACCTGAAAATAATCATCAACATAATGTATTATAGAACCTCCATTTTGTGATATTTTAGGTTTGTGATCGATACTTCATTTAAGCATTCTCACTCTAATTTTCATTTAGGCATTCTCTAGACCATTTTTTCGGTAATTGGGGGGACGTTTCTTGAAGAAATTAACTGTATATATAAATTTTGTAATAAACCAACCTTAGGCTGGAGTCGCAGAAGGTCAAATTCTGTGATGTATCCGTCCAGTCCAGCTGTAAAGAGACGCTCACCCTGCCAGCAGAGAGCTTCAATAGATTTGCCTTCTACCCCTGGTATCATCTGTAACCATGAACAACATGTAATCAGCCACTACTACGGCTATCTATTATCTAACTCTTATGATGCAGATAGCAAATTCAGATCTGACAATAAAAGACTTACGAGACAGCTTCAATTCAACATTAAAACAAATAAATCTAACGTTTTGGTAGTAAGATCAAAGCATGTGTATATATTTTGTGTAATGATGCTTTTATCAGACATGAAAAAAATTAACCATATTCATGCATTCTAATTCAGATCACACTGTTGTAGTTCTAATATATCGTCCAGTAGTTAAATCTAACGTTCAAAGTTGGAATGATTACCAATTGGCTGACAGTTGTAATTTAATAAAATAATTCCGTCATAGTAAATTTGTTAGTATCATGATAAAAAATGGGTTAATATTACTGATGTTTGCAAAAATAAACCAAGAGAAAAAAATTATGTGGATGCCAGATGTTTTACATTACACATACCTTCTCCTGAAACCAATGGTCTCTAGAACTCCACAACTCCAGCGTTCCATCAGACCTGTCCAGATAGGAAGAGTGGTATAACATCATACAATGTACCACATAAATACATGGACTACGTGTTATCTGTCCAGATAGGAATAGTGGTATAACATCATACAATGTACCACATAAATACATGGACTATGTGTTATCTGTCCAGATAGGAATAGTGGTATATAACATCATACAATGTACCACATAAATACATGGACTACATGTTATCTGTCCAGATAGGAATAGTGGTATATAACATCATACAATTTACCACATAAATATATGGACTATTA
The DNA here is from genome assembly GCF_902652985.1 of Pecten maximus. NCBI lineage: Eukaryota > Metazoa > Mollusca > Bivalvia > Pectinida > Pectinidae > Pecten > Pecten maximus. Next base: position 916,270 of record NC_047025.1, read on the forward strand.
TATATGTTATCTGTCCGGATAGGAATAGTGGTATTACATCATACAATGTACCACATAAATACATGGACTACATTATCTGTCCAGATAGGAAAAGTGGTATTACATGTACAGTCAAACTTGTAATAGCGGACACCCTTATATAGCGGACACCTGTCCATAACGGACACTTCCAGGAATCCCCAATGAAAATCACTATATAAATATCATGTATATAGCGGACACCTTCCTAATGCGGACAGCGGGCACTTATTGTTGTCCGTAAAGTTGTTTAAAATTCCGTATAACGGACACGTGAAACCATAGCTGTGTTGATATTTGTGTGTAAAACGTTTCTAAATAACAAGCAGAGCCTTAATTACTCAATTCCCCTGGCAGCAATGCTAACTTAGGAAGCCACTTCATCAGTCACTAATTGTCCTGTTACCTGTAAGTTGCTGTAACAATGGGCAGTAATTACAAGAGAGTGACTGATCGCCATCGGCAGAGGTGTTTGTTTACTCAACCTCACCGGTGATAGCTAAGCTTAGCCATTCAACCATAGCCTAGACAACAAGAATGGTCAGGTGGTAATTAAATCATTATCAAGACCAACAAAAGAGGGACAAAGCAATAGTTATGTTTGTCATAATTGTTTTACTTACAAAATCAACCGTACGCAAATCTGACAGCACATGGTTGTCAGCCGCCATTTTCTCACACTCGGAACTCCTCGGAATATGACTACGTAACATATGAAGAACAGCTGAAGAGTTCCGAGTGTCTTTGTATACACTATACTAATTGACTGAACCAGAAAACGGTATTTATTAAATTAAATCCCTACATGGATTTCAGAAAATAGGTTTCAAATAAATGCTGAGGGATTATAATTATCAGAGGAAAATGCTCTTTCATTTATAAAGAGTTAATTTTGTAATAGAAAAGATATTTCAAGCATATTTATTTTCCAAAATATTGAGGATTAATGAAAATTGTTTTACTATGATAAGAATTATCTTTACTTTTTTTACAATGTTGAGTATTTGTCTGAATAGATATTCAGTATAGTATGATATTGGGAAGATTTTTTTAGAAACTATAGGCTTAATATAAATTATTAAAAATATCAGCTCTAATTTTTGTGTCAGATGAATGATTGAAAATTAATTAATTAGGCATTTATCTTTAATTATTTGTCTTTTATTCATTTGTTTAAATATAATAAATCAGGAGACATATAGTGTACTATGAACAGACTTTGGTTTGTTTCTTCCTTCATAAGGGACATAACTCGTTGAACCTCTATATAAAGGACACCTCTCTATAAAGGACACTTTTGCCTTGTCCCTTAGGTGTCCTTTATAGACAGGTTCGACTGTACATCATACAATGTACCACAAAAATATATGGACTATGTTATCTACAAAAATAGTTTACTAAACCTCTGAACAGGATCCAAATGAATCAGGAATATTTGTTACTAGATTTACCATATAATAGTTTGGTTGAGTAACATTGGAGTCCAAGCATATTTAGATAAACCGAGAAATTTTACAGAAGCACATTTCTGTAATTTCACTGACCTTGACACAGCAAGTTTCTCTGTAACATTGTTGTAGGCGATACAGTGGATGGCCTTGGGTTGGTACTCAAAGAATCGGATATGGTGAACTCGGAACTCTCCCATCATATACTTAATATACGGTCCGGTGTTGTCACATGTTGTACCTGTTAAAGTATATATACAAATTATGTTAAAATATACAGCATACATATTGTACATCTTACTTTCATTAGTAGGTAATAGATACATTTATACAAATTCTTCTCTAGAACATGTATTAGGGCCTATATATAGTGCAAGTCGTGTATGATAAAATTTGCCTACACATTGTTAAAACATGTATAACAGGAGAGGAAAAATGCAACAACCAGACCTGGATTCAAAAGCGAGACCTCTGAACTATAGACAGATGCTCTAACCATTTGAGCTACCTGACCCGCTGTTCAGCCCCAGTCCAGTTCTGCTCCATGTATGTCAACCTGGTAAATACTGGCCACAATGTACGTACTACTCCAAAGGCTATAGAGAGCTCTTCTCTTTAGCTCTAATGGTTGATCATAAGACTAGTAAGTCAGAGGTCCATATCATGCACCCTGTTACATTGGCACCAATGTATATATATATATATACGTAGGGACTTGGGAATTATACTCGGTGTTGTTTATGAAAGTATCCCTAGCCTGTAACCAATGAAAACTCAAGAATAAGTCCTTTCCTGGAGTGGAGGGGAATATATATGTAAGTAATTTAAATCAATGCCTCCACAGGGGATAAAACCAAGGACCTATAGCTGTCTCATCAGTATTGTAGTGTAAATCGGGGGAGTTATCTCCCTTGGTTGGAACTTATTCCGCACGTGAGTTAGTATATAATCCCGCGGGGTGTCAGAGAGCGGCCTCTTTGATCATGAACCCCGCAATGTATACATAGAGCCACTACACGTGAGTACTTGTCACCGCATTGTTTGGGTTTTGGGAAACGGGAGCATTCATTTATCTTTTAGAGAAGGCTGGTGATAAACCATACCAGTTTTCTCTACAGTATCTCATGCAGTATATTGAATGCGGCTACATGTACAGTAATCCAGGTAAATACTAGCTGCAATAAACCGCTCAGCTAGAAAGATCTTTTTTTAGCTTGATCTGTTTAGCATAAGACTACTGAGATAGAGGTCCTTGGTTTTATCCCTTGCGGAGGCAGCGATTTAAATTTAATTTATATATATATCCTGGTCTTTGTTACACTGGCAAAGCTCTTCTGACCATAAAATGCGTATAAGCTATATATTTACAATCACTCCTATACCCTTTGAACTTTAAAATCATATCCCCCAGGAATAGTCTCGCACCCCAAGTAGAGATAGTCATGTTTGAAATCTTGTTTCCTACCTGTCGAGATCTAAAATCAAATTACTTAAATCTTGAAATATGCACACAAACATGTCAAAGAAGCAATTCTCTTCAAAAGGTGTACCATTTCTATTTTTGTTTTGACTGAGGAGGTAAATATATTTGGCAAATTTGAGATAAGATTAATAAATGCTGGACGCATGCAAAATGTATGTCTCTATGTCCATATCTACAAAATTATGGCTATGAGTATGAAATTGATCATTACATAAAGTGTGTTTACTTGTAATTGTAATCATTGGTTAATTCAATTATATTATTCAGGAATATAAACAAAATACTAAATCATATTCCTGCTCATTTTTATGCCTTACAGTGGTTGTATGCCGTTGTGAAGTGACTGAACTCAGAAATGTGTGAACTTCGATTTTAACATGCTCCACCTGATTCATGCTCATTGAGTGTAATATTAATTCTAGCCAACAACTACCACAACAAGTTATAAACTGAAATACACTTAACTCACTGTGTTATGGATACTTACTTCTACGAAGGAAATTACAAAATCTCTCTAAAAGCACTAGTTTTTACAAAAACACGTTGTTTTCTTTTTCCATGTGGAAGTCGCCATATTGTAGCACCGCACAAAATAGTTCATACTAATCCAAAACCGTAAATCCCCGGAAGTGACAAATCCGGATTTCTCTTCGTCGACAACGATTTGAGTTACCAGAAAAGGCCAAAATTATGATATTCTATGAATATTTTGCAACTAAAAGGTCAAAGTCCAGAGTTATTTTTCTTCTTATTTTTTCAAGGGAATACGTCATAGTATGGGGCACCGCTTTACTAATAATAGATTTTACCATTCATTCATTATTTTATTTTATTTTATTTTACTTTATTTTTATCTAGAATTATTTTGTGATATGCGCATGGCGGTGCTTTCATGCAGATGGTTTACACCCTATACTACATGCAGTACTCCTCCCCAGAGGCCAAGGCGAATACAGAAAGAATTCACACGAGAATGGGAATACAACCTACAACCTAAACAGGGAATACTGATAATAACCGTTTAAATCATTATTATCACATTGTGTGAGGCTAATTCCTATTTTTTCTTAAAATGAGGAAAACACTTAAATATGTCCGGGACAACAAATTGTCAGCATAGGCGTTTTTTTAAGGCTATAAAAAATTTCCTCATCAAAAAAAAAAAAAAAAGGGCGGGGGGGGGGGGGGGGGGGGGGGGGCTAAATTCTCCTAATTTTCTTCTGTTTATCTCATACCATTCCCTCTTACAACACATATTTATTTTATACAATTCAGATTATCTTTTTTTATACTTAACAGATTATATTTTTAAATATGTCTCAAGTACACGTATTTGCTTTTTTTGTAGTTAGACGTACATGTAAAGCCATTTCAGGTAAACGTAGATTTCAATTGGTTCCACGAGGAAAAGGGGTATCTGAAAGCTCTTTTACACATGTCAGACAATCTAACAGCTGTATTCAGATACGTGCTGAATGTAAACTATATAGCATTGTTAGATCTCCTATCCCTTAAAATGTATTATCTAATATAAGATATGTTATCACGATAATATGCCGAAACACAATACAACGTAAAATTATAATTTAACTCATTCCATTATAACAATTATACACAACGAGATTTTTTTTTTCAAATGTGTGTGGTTTTTTTGGCACAAATTGCATGAAAAAATCTGATACTTTCACAATTAAGAAAAGTAAAATAAACGCCTATATCATCTATTGTTAAACGTACGTGTAGTGAATGAGCGAATAGTGAAAATTGGAGATAATATCTCATTTACATATTTAAATTGCTCATTTAAATATGATTTAAAATTTTGGCATAGTAACATTTAATTTTTTTTCTGGGGTCTGATCTAGCCCACCATCCTCCCTTTGGTGCAATTCCTATAAAGGACTACTTACAACCGGAAACCAGGGTGAAGTCTGATTTACATATTTGTTACTGTTAATCTTAAAATGAATTATAAAACATTAACCAAAAGAACAGGTCCGGAGTTATATATGCGCATAGAGTACAAAATTCACTATTGGAATTTTCCTCACTACATGACAGTTGGTAAGATACAGAAATGAATCAATACTTTTAAGGAAATCGTTTGCTTTCAAACGTTAGGTGAACGTTACTATACGTATGCTTAGGAATGTTATTGAATATAATGAAACACAGCTTTCTGAACGCAGATAGACACGGAAATCTAATTATCAAATGTACAGATTTTGATATTATATATGTACCCTTTGTCTGATCTTCAATGAAATTAGTAAATTGATGTATTTTTAAATCATTAGGTTTGCACACCAACGCTGTCACGAATGTTTTGCCTTATATATCAAGACTGCTAAATAGTGGGATTAACGTCTCCAAACGAGACCAAGTGTGGTTTTCCTGGCTTGCCTGGGTTGTCACATGAGCATAGTTCCCTGGTATTTAAGCTTCTGAACTCTGACCCCTATCTGAGAGAGTGTCCTAGGCTCGGCTATAACCGGAACAAGGACATTAATCCTCGTCAATCAACCCCTCTCTGAGTATAATGATAATCGTTATAATTCCAACTTTTAACTTAACTCTAGAACACATGTCGTGCTATGTTATGACCACCAGTACAGTTGAAAGATTCATTTATATTAAATTCAATTCGACTTTACTGGAACTTTTATAACTACAACTGTATTTTTATATATAAATGTATTTTACCTACACATGCCGTCATGAAAACATCACCCATTGTAGCAATGATCATCCCAAAACGTCGTGTTACGGTAACGCGACTTAAATACAATGTTGATCTCAGGTTTTTGGACTTGATTTCTTTCTTTTACAGCCCTTCCCACAGGAAAGGTATTGCTTTGCCCAATGGACTATGGTTATGTACGTATGGTTATTGAACACATATTCGGACATTATGTAAACGTGTTCCAAGCGTGCAAAATAAGGTAAAGTCAACACAAATCATCATTCTAAATGCTGTACAAGTCTCGTCGTTTCAAGAAAACAGGACAACGTAACTATTCTGACATCGTTAAATGACGGACTTAAATTGTCCAAACACTTAACTGTATATCATAATACGGTACTCATTCACCCCTCATTTCATTTCTCTGCATACACATACAAAATAACTTAGCTACGCGCATGGTATTGTCACCAAAATGATTCAACCTGATATCATTTTGTTATCTGTGCTGAAACACCTTAGTTCGTTCATTTATTTCATCAGCAGTTTTATATTATTAACACCAGCATTTAAACTATGCCGTTTATCTTTTTTAAAGATATTTCTTGTTTTTTTTTTGGTTTTTTTTGTTGTTTTTTTATCCTAAACCTTACTATTTTTTCGTACATATTGGGTGTACCTGTAGTACAGTGTACCTATATATGAACATTTTTTATGCAAAAAAAAATCAATCTTTAGATACACTACATACCCTACATATGCCACTCTAGCCATCTAGAGGAAATTCTTTACGGAAATATTGAAAAAGAGACCAAATGCAAGCGGAATATTTAAGGAAGAATTTTGTCAGATGTCTGGATGATTGTTTTATAATCTGGCAGTCAGATAAAGATATAGACCTTTTTTTCGGGAACTTAATATGTTACATCCTGATATACAATATACCATGGAGTGTAGTTCAGTGAAACTTGCATTTCTAGATATATACGTACCAATTGAAAATGGTAAAATCGTAACTGACTTATACTGTAAGACCACTGATTCACATAATTAGCTTGATTTTTTTTTTCAAATCATGCTAAGCATATCAAGCTTAATATTCCATTCAGTCTAGCTTCCCGCTTGATATCGATTGTCAGTGATGAAAACACTCGAAGTAAACGCTTTGAGAATTTAATCCATTATCTACGAAATCAACATTATCCGCATGAAATTATAGACCACGGGATAGCAAGAGCTAAGAAAGAGGGAGCAATTCAGTTACACACACAGGAGAAGCTAGGTTCCTGTAATATTATTCCTTTTGTAAGTACATACAACCCAAGCAATTATATATTTCCTATTGTTAGAGGTAGCGAGGATTTTTTGAAAAACAGCGAAAGAATGAAATCTATACTCAATAAAAAGAAAATCATAAATTGTAAACGTCAACCAAAAAATCTTAAGCGTATCTTATGTGCTTCATTTGATTCTGAAGTAAGAGAAACATCTGTCACAAAATGTATGCAAAAGCGATGTAAAACATGCGATATTATTATAGACTGTCAAAGTTATACATTCAAAAATGGTTTTCATTTCAAAATTAAAACTGATATGAATTGTACTTCAAAAATTGTTATATATGCTCTAATATGCAGTAAATGATTTTTATATTGGTCAGACTGGCATGGAATTACGAAAACGTATGACCTTACACCGCCAGCAAACAAGAACGGAACACTTGCGATATTTGACTGTTAACGAACACTGCCATGTATGTGATGATGACAATTTTTTTGTTTTGCCAATTTACCAAATGTCCAACTCTGATGTATTACAAAGAGAGAACGTATTTCATACAATTAATGAAACCAATGGTAAATTCTGAACGGGATAGCACAAAATAAATTATGTATACAATGGTTTTCTCAGTAACTTTCCGAATGACTACATGTACATGTATACATGTATATTATCTTGTACATTTTGTATGTACTGTTCAAGGTGTCATTATTAGTTATTAGCAGTTATTCTTTCCCCTATCGCACTATGTCTGGATATTCTGGTATTTTCGGATTAGGCTTGAAGCTGCTTGCCGCTGGCGCGGGGGCTATGTCCATAACAGGATAAAAAAATCGTACCTTTACCGCTGTGTCAGAAACACAAAGAAAATCTCTTTGACTACCGTTAAAAATGTCTATGTGTTTACTCTCTCAATACTCGGTATTCTAAACAAAAAACTAAAAAAACTAAAAAATACAAAAAAAAAAAAAAAAAACGATGACAATCAAAGCATCATAATTTATTTTAGTTATATGTACGTACTTACATACCCGCGTATTTTAGTTATATGTACGTACTTACATACCCGCGTATTTTAGTTATATGTACGTACTTACATACCCGCGTATTTTAGTTATATGTACGTACTTACATACCCGCGTATTTTAGTTATATGTACGTACTTACATACCCGCGTATTTTAGTTATATGTACGTACTTACATACCCGCGTATTTTAGTTATATGTACGTACTTACATACCCGTGTATTTTAGTTATATGTACGTACTTGCATACCCGCGTATTTTAGTTATATGTACGTACTTGCATACCCGTGTATTTTAGTTATATGTACGTACTTACATACCCGCGTATTTTAGTTATATGTACGTACTTACATACCCGCGTATTTTAGTTATATGTACGTACTTACATACCCGCGTATTTTAGTTATATGTACGTACTTACATACCCGTGTATTTTAGTTATATGTACGTACTTGCATACCCGCGTATTTTAGTTATATGTACGTACTTACATACCCGCGTATTTTAGTTATATGTACGTACTTACATACCCGCGTATTTTAGTTATATGTACGTACTTACATACCCGTGTATTTTAGTTATATGTACGTACTTGCGTACCCGTGTATTTTAGTTATATGTACGTACTTGCGTACCCGTGTATTTTAGTTATATGTAGGTACTTGCGTACCCGCGTATTGGAAGCTACGCCACTGATAGATGATATTTCAGCAACTGAAGTAATTGTAAACACTCTTGTTTTTATTGTCATAGGATACAGTGTGTGGTGACAACAGTAATGGTTAATACACAAAATCCGTGACAGACCCAGAAACATTTATCAATGATACAACACTGCCACGTACATATACAGAAGTGTTTCGCTACCACCGGCTCAAGAATTGTTTCGAGCTCAGGAATGTTTGAACATCTACAGTCTCTGTTTGAGGAATGCGCAGTTTTCGATGCGATGTTATGATTCAAGAATTTGATTTCAAATGTTCCATTTCCCTGATGACGTTTTGGAGAAGTCAATTTTTTCTTTACCCAACAACAGAAGGAAACCATTATCTGATAAGCATTAGATAATAACAAGGTATGTATATATACGTGTGATAAGTCTGTAAAGTAATGACGAAAAAAGACATAAAACAATATACAATATACCTTTTACGCTCGGACGCCAAGCATGACTCGCAATACTTCATTGGGGGTGTTTCTCGGTAACAAAATATTATCACGTTCGTCAAATTATCAAATAATCTTCACCTGAAAAAACTACCTTGAAACATTATTGGATATATATTACTTAGTTTAGAGACACTGAAAATAGTTGTATGCATGCACCCATCACCATTCCAGAATACGCTTCATTCGTTTGGAATAGTTGCTCTGACGAATACGGTTTTATACGATACTGCAATAGTATGTTATTGAATGATGATTTTAAAAGAGTCTGAATAGGGAATAAACAAACAAGATTGATATTGTGGAGATTTATCTCCCTTTGACTTGCAGCCAATATTTCTGCATATATTTGACATGTAAATGTCAAGTTATGAATAAAAATAATTCGTTTACAAATTGTTACATTTTTATCCATTTGAACTGCTGTTATATTGTTATCCATTGTTGTTATATTGTTATCCATTGTTGTTACATTGTTATCCATTTTAATTGTTGTTATATTGTTATCCATTGTTGTTATATTGTTATCCATTTTAATTGTTGTTACATTGTTATCCATTTTAATTGTTGTTACATTGTTATCCATTGTTGTTATATTGTTATCCATTTTAATTGTTGTTACATTGTTATCCATTTTAATTGTTGTTACATTGTTATCCATTGTTGTTATATTGTTATCCATTGTTGTTATATTGTTATCCATTGTTGTTATATTGCTATCCATTGTTGTAATATTGTTATCCATTTTAATTGTTGTTACATTGTTATCCATTTTAATTATTGTTACATTGTTATCCATTGTTGTTATATTGTTATCCATTGTTGTTATATTGCTATCCATTGTTGTAATATTGTTATCCATTGTTGTTATATTGTTATCCATTTTAATTGTTGTTACATTGTTATCCATTTTAATTGTTGTTACATTGTTATCCATTGTTGTTATATTGTTATCCATTGTTGTTATATTGTTATCCATTGTTGTAATATTGTTATCCATTGTTGTTATATTGTTATCCATTTTAATTGTTGTTATATTGTTATCCATTTTAATTGTTGTTACATTGTTATCCATTTTAAGTGTTGTTACATTGTTATCCATTTTAATTGTTGTTATATTGTTATCCATTGTTGTTATGTTGTTATCTGTTTTAATTGTTGTTATATTGTTATCCATTTTAATTGTTGTTATATTGTTATCCATTGTTGTTACATTGTTATCCATTGTTGTTATATTGTTATCCATTTTAATTGTTGTTATATTGTTATCCATTTTAATTGTGGTTATATTGAAGTATAGGTATTATTCAAAGACACAAGATAAAGACATGATTGTTCAATATTTTTTATTGATAACATATTATCAATAACATACTTAAAATATAATTATTTAAAATATAAATGCATTTTGAATAAACTGGATACATAACATAAATGACTAGTTGACTAAATTATCGAAAGAGTTACCACCCTTGCATATTTTTGTAGCTGTTGCACTACAATAGCAATGCACGGACGTTAACTTGACGAAGGAGGAATTATTGATTTTTCGGAAAAATATTCGGGTCTTGAAAAACAGAATTATTGTACAGTTGACACTATTGATGAATTTATAAATATTCTGGAAGACAATATTACTCCAAACCAAACAATATTATTCAATACTTCTGTACCTTAAGAAAAAAGACTGCCTAAATGTGCCTAATTGATAAATATTTTCTATGAATAAATAAATAAAGAATATTCGTCTTTCGTGGGTAACAATGAACATTGTAAGTTATAATTCAAGTGATATGAAAATGAGGATTATTATCTAATGGAATGAACTTTGTTCTTAACAAATATATATATAAAGTATTATTTATCCCCTTTTTTATCTAGATCAATTAACCACTAAAAAGGCCAGCGATCATTACTGGTAAGATAAAACTAATATACAGTGTATCTGGTTTTCCTGTATTTGGCCAAAATAAAAATATAGTTGGTTTAGCATAACCCGCTCGACACAGAAAAAATGCGCCTACTCAGGAAATTTTATTGTGAAAAATAAAATGACTTTTTTTTTTTTTTTTTTTTAAATTACTTGACCGTTCCGGATAATTATCTCCGGAAGTTGCTTTGCAAATTTGAAAATACATCTCGCAAACCCAAATAAGCTTTGGGTGTGTTTCTTTTCAAAATAGGTAATGATTTCCAAACAGTTTATATTCTGGTTTGTTTTTGTTTTGAAGGTTGAAAATATGTTTTCAGAACTGATTTTAAAAGAGCTCAGCACTACCTACCTACCCATATGTAAAACCCCCTGGTCAGGTTACAGCAAACCAAGATATTTTTAAAGATGACCTTTGGAGTAACTATAACAAGTCATGACCCCATCTTCGGATGTGTCTACACATCTCAACGAAAATATTTCAGACTAATACCATACAAAACAAACATAAATAAAAACATCAATTATCATGTTAGGTTTTACAACATAAAAGACAAAGAACAATGTTTTGTAAACGTTTGTCTACATTAGACAAAACCTATTCTTAGAATAAGATATGTACGACTAATGATACTATTGTTTTACTTCCCAGATAATAACTGATTACAATATACAACAAGATTTGATATACATGCAGAATATTAATCAACATTAATTGTGTAACTATTTCATAGTTAATATATAGTTGGTAACAAAATAACTAGTTTCTTGATTAAGAGGGATAATTTAGCGTTTCAGATTCATAGTGAAGTCAAATTTCATCGTTAAAATAACGTGCTACGTTTACACGACAGGGAAGTGAATCAGATAAATAATATGACGTTTCTCATACATATGGAAATGTCATTTTTATCAGATTTCATATCAATAACATAAAAATTAATTAATTAAATAACAATATAATAATACTGTAAAATCATATATTGTCGTGAGGTTAAATTTTCGTTGTTTTCTCCAAAAACGCTATTTTATTGGGGCAGGAATTCATGGATTAAGAATACGTTGATGTATGTATTTTGAAAACTTTAGTAATTCGTGGAAATTTGAAATCGTGCATCATTTGTACCTACGAAATAAGCGAAAATTAAACCTCGAAAATTAATGATTTTACAGTATTCATTTATCACAAACGACGAATTATGCAAAAGCTATCACATGTATCTTAATTTAATTTAGCACTTAAGTTGAACTGCACCACTTTTTACATTTTGCACCAAGAACATATGAATCGAACACGCAAATATCCAATTGCATTTCAGGAATTGTTATGTGTTTGTCAACTTTCAAGTTGACCTTTACGAAGAATAATAATTTTGGGCAACTGAATTTATTTTCAGATTTGCCCATATATTCTTTCCAATACATGCAGTAATAAATGGGAGAGCATTCTCCTTTGAACAGTATCTCTACATATATTCGAAGTGTCTTAATAAATTTTGATAATTATAAGCTACCTACACACGTGTAATATAAGCTATAAATATTGAGTTAGATATAATTGTAACCGTCCTACACACGTGTAATATTACCTATACATATCGACTTAAATATAACATTAGCAGCTATATTCCAACTCAAGACAAACTTTTAAAGCGTCCACGTTTGTCTATAAGGATACATTCTATTACATTTAATTTGAATAAGAAGCTTCTAATGACGAACTCCGTCGATATGCAATGATCTCGTTTCCGAAATTGTCTTGCTTTTGTTCACAACGACTGGAATTAGAGTATTATACCAGGTTAACAAAAGATCCCTCTTGAAATTTGATTTTCCTTTCTAGGTTAAGAATTCTATCGTGTGTCAAAGTTTTGTTATTTCAATAGCCTCGTCATACGTTGGTGGTCTCGAGTTGGAACTTGAAGACTGCGTCCGGAACGACAGATTAGTACGGTATGAATAGTTTGTGTTGAAAGAGACAACCGACTCACGGTCGTCCGCGGTCATAGTATCGTCCAAATCGTCTATTGTGTCGATTGTAAAAATGGACATTGTGTCTGAGAAAGGCATGTCTGAAGAAGGAGAACTTGGTTCTGGTACCACGGCACTTTCCGGAACCACGGGACTCACAGTGGCAGGTCCGTTTCGGCGTTTAGTCCGTAACCTCCGCTTGTACCGTTTGCTGTGGAAATTACAAAGGGAATTACACTATAGGAACAACTGCATTTTATATATACACACAACATTAAACTGTAATAAGTGTATGATAACTATAGGTGAATACATAATACAGAAAAAAACATGATTGTCAACATTGTATTGCCTTCTTAACGTTTTGTCTACTGACCACACAAGTAATTAAGTTGTCTTAACACACAAGTAAGTCGTCTTAACACACAATTAAGATGTAACTTACAATGTACTCGTATCAATTTTAATCAATTTACTGAAATTTTTGAAAAGAAACTGAACCATTTTTACTCAATAATTTTCTCATACCAATTGCATTTTGATAGTTAGGGAAACAATGTAGGAATGGTACGATTGTTTAAAGGGACATTCCTTCGTTTGAATAAAGTTTAGGTCGTCAAAATTAAACTCACTGGAAAATACGTATTTTTTCCAAGTAGTAAAAGGCAGTTTTACTCTCAAGATAAACTAAAGTTGTTCGGGTATGAAGTCCTGAAAATTCTTAATTCGACCCGAAATATCACTAATTACCGCAAAGACACACGGTATTTGTATATGTCTTTTTCTTGTATATTTCGGCGTTAATTTCATTACATGTAGGCACACACATAATCATCGTTCGGACATAGATTTCATCAATAGAAATTTTGCATGTTTCTGATATCTGAACCTTTAATATTGACACAGAAATGTCCTTGTGAACTGTTACGTTAATTATTTAGTGATTTTGCTACTTACATAAATGGCGAAACGTTCAGAAACAGCTGAATAAAAACGGTGAGCTTGTCTGAAAATGAAGGGAAAACAATGTATAATATCAATAACGAGGAGCTGATAACTTAATGCTAACAATGTACAAAATTAAATGTTTGCATAATTTTCTAATTGTGTCATTAATTATATTTTGATAAATTATTCGTTTTATGAGGACATTTGAATTATTTAATGCTAATTAAGTCACAATTATGAAAATGCTAACATTAAAATCTTTTTGCACTCTTAATTCCAAGGATGAAAATAAACCCTGTCATGGGCTTAGAACGGCCGGTTTCTGGAATTGATTATAAGGTTTATTGTATCGATTTCATCTATCTATCTACGTCATTAAGTTGTCTTTGGTAATAGCTAATTAAAGGCATATAATTGTACACATAAAAGAAACATGGGATGCCGACATATAAACGAAAGAAACCGTAATTCATAAAACGGGGACAAAATAGGGACACCATATAGATTAACATGAAGATCGTGGGAAAATCAAAGGTGATCACAGTCATCAACGTCACCCCTGTTTTTGTAATCACCAAAAAATTTACTTTATTTCATATACACCGGTGGTGTATCATGAATTATACCTGGTCCTTTTTTACCAGTAGTTTACTTTGTATACACCGATTGACCTACAGGTCAACCTCGTTTCCAATCGTCTTCCTGTTGGTTCTTATTCATATTGTATTGTAGGAGTTCCTGTTTATGGACCATTAAATACACTTACCTGTGAATTTTCCACCACTAATGTTTTCACTACAGTTCCAGCGAACGAATGGAAAGTAACAAAGCATGGAAAGGGCAGCCAGACACAACGAGAAAATGAACTCAGGCCGAGGTTTATTTACAATGAAGGGAGCCAAGGTCAGATAGACTGATCCCAAAGTAACAATGAAAGGAACGATGATGTTTACCTGGAAGATAAGATAATACATCTATATGTACCTGGGCGAATATGTAAAATAAAATCATCATTCAGTTTCGAGTTTCATGGTTTTTGGGGTCAAGGTCAAGGTCAAAAGTTAATATCATTAGCGGGGGCCGGTAGAAGATATGTATTGTTTTAGCAATACCCAATGTGTTTCTTTTTCGTGGGATATTATTTTCAATGCTTAGAAAAAAGCGCTAGATATCCATGGACACACTGAACAAACTTAATCCAATCAATGAATTATGGTCCATTTCAAAATTTTATGAAAACGGTATCCATTTTGCTTCAAATATTTTCTAAAAACAATCTAAAAACCCTTTATAGTATTCATAACTATTATCTATTCTGTGCTTGAATGAAGAATGGAAATACATTTCGTTTTTCTGAAGAATGGTAAGAAAACAAGGGGTGTGAACTAAAAATCTTACTTTATACGGTCTATCTAGATGCGGTTTTCGGATTCTCATGATCAGCAACCCACCGACCGCAAGTCCATGAAACAGCCAGACAGTGAACACCCAGAACCGCACCATTTGTGACACGTCCACCGCCAAGGCAATCACTACCCCACTCACCGCCTGCGTAAAAAACAGACCGAGTTACATATGATATGGGTCTTATGTCTTATGACATTACTACTTACTCGGATAATTAGATAAAAATGAAATTGTCAATGATGTCATGTGAGAAAATGTGCTAAAAAGCGAGAATGAAAAATACCCCTTTAACGGAATGAAAGAAAAAGCTTTTAATTTCTTGAAAATGATTGTTTAGAAGCTACGACCAAATAAATAATGATTGGTGAAGAGCTATGTTTCGTCATATCTCGAAAAGTCATATTTTCTATAGATATTACACCACTATATGTCACCTAAGTGTGTGGGAAATTTGCAGGCGTATCATTATGCAAAACACGACTACGTATGTGTAACAACCTCGCTGATAAAGATATCACTGCGTAGGCCGGAAGTGGTGTTCGTTTTTTATTTGTCACATCATTAGGTGATCTGAGTGTGTATACTTACGCGGAGGATGATTGCCGGAAGTGGTGATTTGGTTTTTACATGTACGTATGATAAGACATCCGGTATGTAGCCATCATGAACGGAAAACTGCGATAGTCTGTAAATAACACGTAAAGATACGCCGTCTTCAGTAAGATTAACATTGAATAGATAAAACATAATTTATCTTACAAAAGGTATTAAATTACCATAATGAAGGTTAGATATCAGAAAACTATCAGACATTAGTAAATATATTACCTTCCAGATGACAAAAATGTGTTATTTGCGTTTCCTAGAGCGACCATGGCAACACCTATAGGGATGATGAAGGCTGCCTTTCCAAGTGCTTTTCTGCCCCACAACTACAAAAAAAATCGGATCACCATAATGATTTATTTAGATAGCAAAAATAATGTAATCTATCACAGCGATGTTCACATATCAATTAACCAGGTATTTTCAATTATGGAATTAATTCAAACTTTTTAACACATCATCACGTTAACGCTTGCAGGCGTCATGAGCAAACATGGCGTTGTAGATTAGTCGAATAATTCTGAGGATCTTATGCTTTGTTTGGGATGAAGTTAGAATTGGCGTTTTGTTTTTTATCATTCTTGGAGAAAAGTTAAGCAATGAACTTGTGAGACGAGAGAGGATACTCACTACACCAAACGAATGGGCGCCAGACATTTCCTCCTCGGTAAGCACAGTGAAATATGACATCACGGTAAGTAGGTAGATGACCATTACAGTTGGTATGATAATTTTCACCAATTTTGGCAGGTTTCTGTGACAAACAAAACATATTTCGAATTTCAAGGATATTGAGTTTTCCTAGACCAGACTTCAGCCCCGCTAAGCCAGCTACATTCGTCCTAGTCTATTCAGTATTGTAAAATGCCTGAAGTTGTTTATGAAAATTGCAAATCTGTCCCTCTAAATGATTTTTGCTGGATTTTGTATAAAGGGGATCTATTTTGTATGATTTATCATATACACAGAACCATATGATAACTCGTGGTCCTGTTATATGACTACACTGGAGACCCCAACCAATCAAAGTAGCCCACTGGAAGTCCAAAATGGCCGTGAGGTCGCGTATTCCATAACACGTTCAATACGAGAATTTATACGCGACAAAAGTAATGCTGATTTAGCTGATAAATCACGCTACGTTCGCGAACGCTTAGGTGACGTGTGTATAAAATCAAAAATGTGAGGGGTTCCGGATACTCACTTCGGGGGTTTTCTGACAGCAGCCGTGACGTTCGGAACATAGGCCCTGAAAGCACACAAAGATTGACTTATCTATTGTTCCTGTCATACGATTCGCCAATATTAGGCAAACAGACAGAGGGCGTGAAGGGGTCAAGTAAAAGTCCAACCTACCAGCCACCGTACGCCCATAGGCAGTTGTACACCCCAATGATGATCTTGCTATGATCAGTTTCTGTGTTATCAAAGCCCTCCTTCAAGCCGTCTATTTCACCTGCAGAAACATTTTAAAATAAAGAATATATATAGCCAATAATGACAATAAGTTCACCGAGATAAAAATGTATGAACAGACAAGAGGAGTAATACATGGCATAGATTAAGCAATTTCGAATAATACGCTTCATAAAAAAATGTTATAAACACAAAGAGATAATAATTGTGTATTTCAAGAACGATTTCGCAGATAAGCTGTATTTTTAAAGACAATTCAATAAGAAAATCAGAATTACAAACGATTTTACCAAAAATCCATCAAAATGCATCATACAGCTTTTTCGTCGTTCAAAGACTCTTCAGTGATGCTAAGGGTTTAAAGTGTTGATAACGTATTATTATATGTTACCGGGAATCAGAGAGATAGTTTTGCTATGAAATATGTTCCATACAATGTCCATTGAAATATAAATTATATTATCATACCTGCCCCCAGTCTGTATATACCGGTCACAATGATGATACCAATCGTAACAATCTTGCCGAGATTCGCCAGGGACTGGATCTGTTGGGCCAGGCGGAGGCTGTAGGTGTTTAGGATTGCCAAGCTAACTGTTCAAAATACAAATGCATTTATAAATATATGAAAAACGAAAGTAGATATATTTAGGGGTTATTTTTAATGAATAATTACATGGGGCATTCTTTCGTTCGGCCAGCACAAACATGCAAAATTTCTATCGATGAAATCTATGTTCGATCGAGGATAATATATGAGTGTTTGTGCCTACTATTAATGAAAGTAATGCCGAAATGTACAGAAAAATGACAAAGCGTATACAAATACCGTCTGTCTTTGCAGTAATTAGTGATACTTTGGGGCGGATTAAATTTTTTTAGGACTTAATACTTGAAGAACTTCGGTTTGCCTTGCGAGTTAATGTAACGATAATAACTGTTACTATTTAGGAAACAAGTACTTACATATTATGGTTACAGTCAGCATTTGTTCTAGCAACTTTGGCGGGCCACAATTGTCGACGATGGCGTCTGCAATGTAGTGTGAAAAGGCCAGAGCGAACACAGCCGTTGTGATAGGCTCCGCCACAGCGATTCTCATCCAAGTGTAGACAAACGAAGGCAGTGGGCCAAACGCTTTGTGAATATAGCCGTACTCACATCCATCCCGCTTCACAAAGATCTGCATCTCAGCAAAACACAAAGCCGCTGTAAAGATAAAGATGACTTGATTTTACATGGCCGTGATAGAAAGTCTTAAAATGAATTGTTTTGGTTTTAGGGGAATGTGTATTCAGTTTGATTAAGCATGGTAATATAAATATGTGTTAAAGTTGAATGAGTATTCATGATATAAATATGTGTAAGTGTTGAATGTGCATTCATGATATAAATATGTGTAAATGTTGAATGTGTATTCATGATATAAATATGTGTTAATGTTGAATGTGTATTCATGATATAAATATTTGTTAATGTTGAATGTGTATTCATGATATAAATATGTGTTAATGTTGAATGTGTATTCATGATATAAATATTTGTTAATGTTGAATGGTATTCATGAAATAAATATTTGTTAATGTTGAATGAGTATTCATGATATAAATATTTGTTAATGTTGAATGTGTATTCATGATATAAATATTTGTTAATGTTGAATGAGTATTCATGATATAAATATTTGTTAATGTTGAATGTGTATTCATGATATAAATATGTGGTAATGTTGAATGAGTATTCATGATATAAATATGTGTTAATACTGATACACATATGGTTCACATCAGAAGGTCATAAATTTTTCAAAATATTGGAAAGACACAAAATGGACTTCATTAAACATTATGTTGGTCTAAACATGTTATTCTGAACATGCTTACAATATTCACAGACAAAAATGACCTTTTTGTTTTGTGTGTTTCTATTGACAGCATTCACTATCTTTTTAACCACAAAATCTACATAATCGATATTGTCATTTATAAAACTATTTACCCTGACATTTCACTGTCACCAAGACCAAAAAAGAATTATCTACAGATGAAAAAAGTAAGAACTTGACACGGTTAGCCATAATCCCGTGTTTTTACCTTTTCACTAACGTTCCTGCCCGACATTGGAATTACTCCCAGCACGAAATGTGTAAGTCTACTGTACAGTGGATGCCATCACGTCAAATTAATATGTTTATCCAAGGTGTTGTCTTATCTTATTTGGAAGCATATTTGATTAAGAGATAGAAAACTACTAAACTTTGTAAGAGATAAGATCTCGTGAGGTCACATGCTAAGTTTTAAAGTAAATAGTACAGTGGTAGTGTATTGTTTGTATAAAAGTTTATTAAAAAACATACTAGTACAACATTTTATTCTGGATTGTCTATGTTATGAGCTTTACATAAATACCTAATTTGTAATTTTATTAAGTATTAAAGTAAAATGAAAAGATATCTTCTCTGATTTAATTATGTGTCTTATGATATACACAATAACGTAGACGACCCAGGAAAAATATTAGATTATTAAACATTTTCACGAGAGCAAACGTGAGCGTAAATACGCAGTAACCCATCTCTAACAGAAAAAAATCCTTTTCTTAGACCACATTGCTATTTTATAGTAAAGTTGATTGCTTTGAGGTTTAAAGTTTAAATACGAAAGGTCATATGAAAACGCGAACTTTGGGAGACATAAGGTGAAGATACTTTAAATTATAAAATGTATATGACGTCATTGTATACCTGACGTCATAGTTCCCAAACGTCAATATATTTTGATCTATTCTATCAAGATGGACATCACTTAGCTGTGCAATTTTGTGTCTGAAGATGGCCAAGAGGCTGAAAATCTAAAATGAGATATGCTTTTTATTGTGATATTAAATGATATGGATTCCATATTAGTGACAACCTAATGCGATGGAATCCACTCAAACAGACGACAGTCTTAATATCTATTTGGTTATTTAGACACATTTCTGAAAAACACTGTAATGAGGAAACTGGCAAGATGTTGTGAGCTATTCGTTCACCATCTTGTAGAGGAAGACAAAAACAAATGAGCGAATATTTTTCATTAAGTATGAAAAATCTTCAAATATCAGTATACCGTTGTATGTACCTCGCTAATTCCATAAGAACTTCTGAAAGATACTTATCCAAAAATCAGTCGTCTAAAGGTTTAAGGTTTCATTTCAAAAGGTCCAAAGGAAGAATATTGTTTATAATTGCGTAGCTTTACATATTTAAATTATATTTGCGATGTTTTTTTCTGCAATTAATTAAATCAAATTTGAAACTTTACGAAACATTTGTTGTGATTTGCACATCAAGATATGGAACACGTCTTGTAATTAATAAGAAAAATATACATATTAAAAATACATCAAAGTAGTATGATTTTGAATTGCTATATATACTACTTAATATAGTTTATGAGGTGTGGCATGAACTATTAACTATTCTGCTTTCTTATGAAAGACATTGTTACAACAAGTAAACACATAATAAGATATACTTGCATGTTAACACAACAAACAGTAAACGTACGTATTTTGGCGAATGTCAAAATTCAAACAGATAAGTGCAATAGTGGAAAAAGTGAGATCCATCTCATGACATCCAAGACTGTTGTTACGTATTCAAAGAAAAACACTTAAAATATTGCTGCAAGTTTTCGTTGTCATAATTGAAACTAATCAAGTATTTATAATCGTTCTAAAACGCTTAGTTTGGAATCGATAAAACATGTTATTTATAAATATTCACCTTGACATTTTATTGTCACCAAGACCAGAAAGATTTATCTACAGATGAAAAAAGTAAGAGCTTGACACGGTTAGCCATAATCCCGAGTTTTTACCTTTTCAATAACGTTCCTGCCCGACATTGGAATTACTCCCCACACGAAATGTGTAAGTCTACTGTACAGTGGATGTCATCATGTCAAATAAATATGTTTATTGAAGGTGTTGTCTAACCTTATATGGAAACATATTGGTTTTTAAGACAGACATCTACTCAAATTTTAAGTACATGTTTATGAAGTATTCTTAGATTACCTTATCAATAATCGGAAATAATGTTGTAAGGTAATTTTCATCTGGCTCTGTAAATGGTGTATTCGTGTAGAATTTTTATCGTAGAACTTCAAAGTAAAACACCAAATTATGTCACTTCAGCAAAATGTTATTACCAAACAAATATTTGTTCGAATGATGCGTACTGTCTACTGGCACATTAAGAGATGCAAAACGCAAATAAAAATAGGCATAAAAGACAAGAAGGACAAGACTCACAAGAGTTCAAACGATAATTTAGATTTTTTTCCCCAGCAAAGTTAGATTTTTTGTCGGAGGGGTAGGGGGTGGGGGTTGATGTTCTTTACTATAAACCTGTTGTTTTAAAACAACCTACAACCCATATCGTGATTACCTACCCATGATGGGGTATACACCACCAGAGCCCATATCGTGACTACCTACCCATGGTGGTAAATATTCCACACAGAGCCCATATCGTGACTACCTACCCATAGTAGTAAATATTCCACACAGAGCCCATATCGTGACTACCTACCCATAGTAGTAAATATTCCACACAGAGCCCATATCGTGACTACCTACCCATAGTAGTAAATTTTCCACACAGAGCCCATATCGTGACTACCTACCCATAGTAGTAAATATTCCACACAGAGCCCATATCGTGACTACCTACCCATAGTAGTAAATATTCCACACAGAGCCCATATCGTGACTACCTACCCATAGTAGTAAATATTCCACACAGAGCCCATATCGTGACTACCTACCCATAGTAGTAAATATTCCACACAGAGCCCATATCGTGACTACCTACCCATAGTAGTAAATATTCCACACAGAGCCCATATCGTGACTACCTACCCATAGTAGTAAATATTCCACACAGAGCCCATATCAGCAAGTTTAGACCTACTGAGCCCGCTGCCAGTGTCACACCTTTAGGTGACGTGAAGATCCCTGGACCTACAGATAGATAAGACATCAAGCATCAAAATACATTTAGTCATGCGCATACAGATAATTTAAAGTACCTGAAAAAAATGATAATACAGAAACACCTTTTTTTCAAAATATAAAAATATGTATGTTAAATAAAATTATATATAATATAAAAATATGGTTTAAGATATATTATTGATCTGGTATATCATTTCCTATATATGTTTATATAGTACAGAAATAAAAACATGACTAGTTAACATATTAAAACATTCATTATCATTATTATCCATATTGACAATACATCCATGTCTACCTTTAACTTGATCACATATCATCACATATCTTATATACAGTACGGCAAATATTAGGTGTATATCGTTTGATATGTACATTTCTAAGGGTGAATAATGCCATATATTACGGATATACTTATATACATATAGGTTGTAATGAATCATATCATGTTGGGATTGTATCGAGTTCTTGTGACGTCGAGGAAGTCCGTTACTAAGAAAAATGAATTTCTTATTACGTTTGTACTAGACCACTTCATGTTGGAGAGGTATAGTTGGATGCGGAATACTACGTTAATTCATAAAGAAAAAATCATTGTATATTTGATCGAATTGTTATTCTTATCTAGCGTTTAATGCCGTCAATGGGTTTATAAAAACGAGATAAGCTATTCACGAACTATCCCTTTATAAGTTGGTTGTATCGCTTGTAGTATCTAACACACTTTATCATCAAAATACTTGGAAGACAACCTTGACTCATTGTCTGAAACCCATGCAAAGATCGCGGGTCACATGATAACAATAACAAACAGAATCACGTGATCAAATGTAAACATTCTCTGCCAAAAAGATACTGAAATATCAAAGACTACGAACACAAAAAAGCACTGTTTAATTGGGTTTCTTATTTATAATCAATTTTGACTAAAACGTAATTTGTATAATTCATAAATTATCACAACGAGTATGCATTGTATCTAAATGTGTTTTATTTCTAACGAAGCGAAATTATGCTGAAATGAAATCAAGAAAAAGGTATTGTGTATATAACATCACCCTCCTTAAGCTTGACCTTCCCCTTTTATCCATTAAATTTGAAGTTAACAAATAATTAATTGCATCCCAAAGAAACTCAATGATAGTCCGTTTTTATATTTGTTTTGTGTTTGGGACGCTGTTATTTATGTGGGGTTTGTTTTATTTGAAAGTAATGTAATATATATTTCTATATCGTGGATGTCATCTTAAGCATTTTTGTGACAAGCATAGCAAAATACGTTGTCCGTGGTGTATCATCTTAAAATAAATCAAGAACTATTTATCCTCGCCGTGACGTCATCTTACCTATGACAGTCTGCATTATGAGCGAGCCGCCAAAGAGTATGCCGACCTCTTTCGATCGGCTGCTCTTCTTCTTTGGTTGCTTGTTCTCCTCCCGGTAAACACCACGTGACTGTGTCGTCACCCATACTGATACGTCATACAGGTCCGTCTGACCGGAAGTGTGTTTCCCGTGCCCGCTGTTGTTGAAACGCTTCCTCGCTTGAACAGATAAGCGAAAAGTAACCAAACGAAAATATTTATTGCGTTGATGTCTCACAGGGAATGAAATATGTAGATAAATACATTTATCATTTAGATAAAAGTAAATATGTAAATACATGTATATCATGTTCATAGAACAATGAAATATCAAACAATGTTTTGTAAGACTCTCTGGAATTATCAGCGTTTCGAATCCCGTATTTAGAATCCGATTGATGTACCCACTTACATCCCCAAAAAACAACTTATTTACGATGCAGTTATATTTTACACCATAAGTTAGCCAACACCGGTCTCATTTTTGTTTATTTTACTTTTTTTCTCTAAAATCTTTAATCACCATTAAAACATAAATAAAATTCGACTACAATTTTTATAATGCAATGGTATCATATTTAATGCATATTTCATTATCGTGAAATGTTCGACTTTAAATTTCAATGGGATAGTCTTGGCGACGAGCAGTGGAAGACTAACGTGTTTGTCAGGCACAAACATTGATAGTGAGATAAGAGAAGGAAACGTGTTTTATGAATGAACTCTAACCTGGGAAACTAACGTGACTTGTTACCTATTGTTTAAGTTATAATTATTCACAAAAGAGGTTAATTCGTATGTCTATATGTAAAAAGATGCGCAATTTGTAGCACTGCACAGTTTCAAAACATCATACTAATATCTATAGGTATAACTCATTCAAATAACTAGTCAAAAATTACTATCGTTACATGGAAATAAAAATTATACGGGAAAAGTGATTATCCGTTATGAAAATTCCTTTCCAGAATTTTAAAGTGATTATTTGAAGTAATAATGTTACTTACAAAGTATAAATAAATAGGTGAATAAAAATGAATATAAATTCAACAAATTAATGAAAATAAATAAATAAAACATGTGCCAATATATAGTTTGTAAAGTTATTCAATTGTGCCATTGGATTGGTTTTCAGACTCATACATAACATCTTGAGCATGAGGAAGTGAGCCACCTCATGTTCCCTTTATCATTTTAGGTAGCCTTCCATATCGCGATTTTTTTCACTGGTAGCACGTGGTTTTGGGGATTTTCCATCACGCCCTCACTTAAGTACGTCCGGTTTACGTTTCTCACAAACAAAACAATTATTTGCGTAAGCCCACTTGGAATTTATCATCAAAATATTCAAATCAAGCATAGCTATCGACTTTTTACTTTAGATAAGCTTAATCGAAATTATGTTGTCCTTTAAGAAATAATTTTTGTTTTATTCTTCTTCAACACATTGGGTTAGGCAAAGTTTGATCTTTTTCTACAACCCATTATCAAAAATATTTTCTTTCACACTAGAAAATAGAGCGCCTGACTAAAGGTCGTGATGGAAATGTATCACTGATTGCTGATAAGATTAAACTTTAAAATGTTGTCATTTGTATTAAAATTATGTCCCTAGCAATTTCCGGATTTTATGAAAGACACCATGACATGTGCCACATGTGGTGGCGGCAACTTTTATTCCTGAAAACACGATTTATTTTTCGTATCCGTTTATCTAACTTTTTATTAATACGAAGATTTAACGCCAGGTTAAGTTTTGTATAGCCATACGAAGACTTCGTTCCCTTTTCGACAAAAGTGATTCAAAAGATCACACGACCTAGTTTGCTATCTTATGCATAAACAACATAAAGAATATGTCCAATAGCTGGGACAAGCATTTCGTGTGTATAAATGTTTGATCACAAGTATCAGAAATATTTACAATAACACTTTCAATCTGGTTTGCACGACCGCTAGGGATTAACTCATTTGTCATATACATTAACTATCAACTATTTCCACATTTTTACCGCATATAGTGTCAAACGACTCTTTCATCATATCAAATACATTTTTATGATAATCCATAGAGTACTGACATTTAAATGGAACCGTTTATTTATTCTTAATAATAACACGACGAAACTGAGCAAATTATGGACATAAAGAAGCAAAGCTTGCATGAATACAATAGAAAAACTACAATGAAACTAAGAAACTAATGTTGTCTGAAAGTTAACGTGTCTTCTGTCGCAGCAACGGCGCCCACTATATAAACCGAAGTCAAATTCAGTTAATGCTCTCAATATAGGTACTGGGGCAGTAAAAAACGAAACTAGCAAACATCCTAACCAGCGAATAGGTCGAAGTTTATATTGCGAAAAAGAATAAGAATGTTTCGAAATGAGATTATGATAGTGACTTTATATCTTTTATTTTCCTAATCTTACAACTTACGATTACAATACACAGTCAGACCATGAGTGAAGCTGCAGTTTATCATTTTGTTGAGAGACAGCATTTTAAGTAGTCGCTACGATCAAATGTCGCTCTTATTTTACCTCTCAAAATTCTAAGCAGCAGTATTGTGTAAAGACAAGCTCAATATCAAGCAAGCATTAAGATAAGTACATAAACACTGTACATGCATATAAGCTAAAGCAAACTATGATACAATCGTCATCATCACTAATTGTGATCACTACAGGACGATACCAAATTAACCATCAATTCTGATAAATAACAATCATTATTTTTGGTAGGCGTTCTGAATCAGAGTGTTCGAAAACTTGATTTTGATAAATTTTGCCTAAAAAAACTAATAAAAAAAAGTTTTTATCAAATATATATATAGATTTTAATAAAACTAAATAGATTAAATAATAGAATATATATTAAGTTTTGTACTATTGCATCATCTTACCTTTTTCAGAAAAAAATATGATGCTTTTTCATTTGTCAACTGTCAATAAACATTGACGGACAACACATCAAGCCTTGAGATAATCTCAATTCCTTGAAAGTTTAATTGTTGATCATTTTTAATTATCGAAATAGACAAAGGATGAATAGTTCCTTTGTTGTAACAATTAATTACGTATCCCCTATTATCCTAATCAACACATTATAATTAAACATGACAGACTTACCTGCATATCTGCTCATAGCTGTCGTCTCAGTCGGATAATCGTAATAATACTGAATCCACACCTGAGAGAAGTACTAGGTCTAGCCCGACTCTGTTATCGCGAGCCGGGGGCCGATCTGTTTATCTTTATCTCAAGTCATCGGGACATTTTCGCCAAACTAAGACAACACTTAGCCGAATTTAGTAACGAATCAAGTCTGATGATTTTAGAATTGAGATGAAAACATGTGTAAGAAAGTTTCTGATTTATCTGATCTGTCGCTGATAATCTGTCTAGAAATCACTGAACGACTGATGTCGACCTATGCTAATTGGTTTCTGAGGTGAATTCCCTATCTCTTCTGTAATATCAACATTTATGTTATCTCGTAAGTCCAAGGTAAGGAAATATGAAGATACCGTGATTAGATAAGAGTATTCTGTATATTGTTTACATTGAGCACCTATATACAATACGATACATTATTAAGCCGAAAAAACTAAATATCTAAATTGGTAATTATAAACATAAAAATGATAATAATAATGATCTTTATTTATATTTGATAAATTGTTGAGCTTAAAAGCTCGTCTTACACATGGTTAAAATAAGTATAGAATAAACAATATTTACAGCAAATAAAGGAATAATACTATAACATTAAACAAGGCACATATGATGTAAACACATAATTTTGTCACTTTTATTAAATAATATTATTAAATATTAAAGGTAAAACCACAGCAGGATTAAAGATTACTCTCTTTGTTCCTTTCTTAAAAGGTAAATGCTTTGTACAGTTTCTCACATCAATTAAAGATTCCATGTCCTTTTTCTCTTGATAAACCATTATTTCATCTTATACATGTGTCTATTTTACTCTTCTTCATCTTTAATAGTTCACTAAATATATATAAAAGGTAAAAAAAAAAAAAAACAATGGTTAGACCACGTTCTTAAAATGAGAGCGATGGTGATGACAACGGAACCACCAGAAATACGAACAGACTCCGAACATGTCTGACTTTATTTCGCACAATGAAACACACCATCTTGCGAAACCCTTTGGTATAAGTTTTTTTCCAGTTTGCAATCGAAACGTAATCTTTACTATACAACTCAGACCCCATCGCGTAGTATCCATTGGTGTCTAGGTAGTCTACAACAATTGTAATAGATATAATGTTAATTGTTGATACAATGCTGTGACATTACTTATATTAAGTTTAAAAACCTGAATAACCTACATGGCAACTTTATAGAATAGGACATCCATGATGTCTAAATCAATGTCAACGGATTCTTTAGGTTCATTCTAATCTACGTCTTGTTTAGCTACTACAACGCCATTTACATCCTTCACATTTCGCCATATTCTGTATCAATTCAAACAGAGTGTGGGTACCCATGCTGATAAGACGTTACAAATAACAGCCAAACTAGGAATCGCTTTCTTTACCAAGTATGGTACAGCTCTGTCAGTGTATGGTACAGCTCTGTCAGTGTATGGTACAGCTCTGTCAGTGTATGGTACAGCTCTGTCAGTGCTTTGTTAAACATCAACTCATATAATCATATATATAGAAACCACAATGAAACCTTCGGCAAACGTGGGCCGAAGGCGGATACTAGCGTGACTGCATCATGTTCAACACTAGAACGCTATGCGACCAACGGCAGAGATATTTTGAATTCCCCCGCACGTGAAAGTATATCGAAGAGTTCAAAGACGATTCGTCCCTAAATACTGCTAGTGGACGACATTGCATTCATATAAAAAATGTTGCATTATCGTTTCTACAGTGATTGATTAAATATTGTATACAAAGTCTGAAAAACTTTAGAAAAATATGTGTTAGATCATTAGAATTATAGAGAGTGGTGTGAAAAAACTACTACAAATATTTATCAAGACTGAAAATATAAGAAATACGAATGCCGAAGTGTCCCTACAGGACGCTACGGGAAACAGACGATTCGGGCCAACTCGGACCAAGATGCTGTTGCATGATGGCGGGAGGCGACTAAATGTGAGTCTCAAAGAGCAACAATGAATAGATGCCCCAAAAAGTACAGCAATTATGAAAATTTTAACAAATTGAATAATAAACTACATGAATAGTCAAATGTAATGGTCAGATGGAGAGTACATCCAGAAGACGTCTTTAACGTTCGTTCATACCCCGAGGGTAGCAGGTTTGGAGATTGGTAATCCAGTATCTTTCTCTGGAACGACGTTTCGTTTCATTCCAGGTAGGACAGTGATCAATGGCGACCACCTGCATATCCTTCCAACTGTGACTAGGTAAATTGAAATGCCTTGCCACAGGAAAGTCTGGTCTGTTTTGCTTGCTGGAGCAACGGTGATTGTTGATTCTGATGTTGAGCTTTGTGCTGGTTTCTCCAACATACTGCATTTACTGCATTATATACATAAAGGGGCCAAATAAGTCTTCAAAGATTTTGGTTTATCGCCGTCCATGTTGTCATTCCTTTAATTTGGTGACTAGTCTGTAGTATTGCTGGTTGTATTCGGGCTATTGTCTCTTTTGTCTGTTCATCCTGTTGTTGGTGAAATAAGTTATTTTCAGCTCTACCGTATATTTTTTTAGATCTTTTTTCGAACATATATTAATTTATTCTATTGCATTGTAAGAAAATGCAAACGCACAATTTATTGAATGTATCTGTAGGAATATTTAGACAGTTTAAACATATGTTTCAATATTTTAAGCGAAATACAATTGGACCATCTTCTTACGAAATTGGATAACCAACGACAAGGGATTCATAACCGTTTGTGTCAATAATACGATAAATTCGGGATGATGAAGAAATCGCTCATTGTGTCAATATTGACATCTCCAGTTTGATGATATTGTGTAAACAGTTTATTGATAACGTCAGGTAGGACAATACTCTGTGTGGGTACTAATAGGTAAGTAATATGTTGATGAGTATACTATTTAGTGGGGAATCTCAATTATTTGCGATTGTTTGTATTTATCTCAACAGATATGAATCAACCTTCGTCATTCATGAGGAACATGTAAGGAATGCGTCGTTGTACGTCATTAAACCAAATTGATAGAATGTTCGGTACATACCATTTACATACCACTATAAATTAGTTTGATAGAACAATCCTTTTATGATTTTATGGAATGTATTGCTCTATCAATGTGAACGAGGACTTGAAACGAGAATAAAGAACTGCGAAGAGCAATTTTACAGACTGATTAAATTCGTTATCTATAAAAACGACAGGTCTTTTAATTCTTCCATTTCAATTAGCCCAGCCTGCTTATAACTGCACTTTATATAAACCTGCAACTGGATGATAAATTAATACATAAAAATAATCGTATTGAAACAAGAAAATAGCCAAGGACGCGTTCCGGATGAGTAAGCGTCTTGGTTCACGTCATCCATCTTGTACATCTGTAAATCAGGGTCAAATTCTCGGAAAGTCAAGTCCTCCAGACGAGAAGAAGAGAAACGATAAATAAATGTCACTTTACTATCAGTTACCGAGACTGTGGGTGAAGGACCAAATCCAGGTATGTCGCTGACAGAAACATGTATTCGACCGATATTCGGTAAAAATAGGCCAGACATTAACCATGTAATTACAAAACAAACACGACACTACGCCCCCGTTACTGGTGACTTCTAAAATTATAGGTGAAAACTGTTTATTTTAGAATCAGCTTATCTATGTTTTTAGCTACACACACTACTTATTTACTTTCCTGGCCACTAGTATTGACACAACAGCAAAAGATGACAGAGAAATAGAAACCGAAATTCCGGAAATACTCATTCGATGCTAATAAGCCTGACCTCTCTATCTGACCTCGTGTAGCATTTCGGGGTGACGGTCAGGTCAAGTCGCTGTAACACAAAATGGACAAATTGCTCAAAGCAAACTTAAACAGAAACTTCTCGATATGGTCCCGCGTTACATGTTTATAGAAATTATTATCAATGACACAAACAGTTAAACTGTTTTATTTTGATTTGTATATTATTTTTCTTCACTAATGCATATTATGTAGTTATACATGTTGTTACATGGCATGGCTTCCCATAAAAAATTAGGGCGCCGCGGTGACCGAGTGGTTAAGGTATCCCGACACTTTATCACTAGCCCTCCAACTCTGGGTTGCGAGTTCGAAACCTACGTGGGGACAGTTGCCAGGTACTGACTGTAGGCCGGTGGTTTTTTCTCCAGGTACTCCGGCTTTCCTCCACCTCCAAAACCTGGCACGTCCTTAAATGACCCTGATTGGTAACAGCCCCACGTAGGTTTCGAACTCGCAACCCAGAGGTGGAGGGCTAGTGATAAAGTGTCGGGACACCTTAACCACTCGGTCACCGTGGCCCCTTTCTGTTATAACAGTACTTAGGTAAAGATGATAAACCTTTGCTATAATTCTGACTTTTACATTAATGCCTGGTAGAATTTACAATAAACACACAAGATATTAGCATGTTTCAAATAAATTGAGATTCAGATACAATAGAACAAAATTGAATCTGAGTACACCATACAGCTGTTTCGTACTTCTGTGCCTCATTTGTGATGCTAATGACGAAATGTTGATGATATCATGCGACTAAAACCAAAACCAAACTCAAAATATCTGTCAAAATCTTGATATATTGACCGATATTATGAACCCAGATTTTGCATGCATGTGCTCCATACCTTCGATTGCATTTCGACTGTTTTGCTGAATATTTATCTTTCACGAGGCCTCTCTACGTCAGTTAGAAATGACCTTCTACAATGTTTGTTTATTGCAACTGCAAAACGTAATCGATCACGTGACCTCTTGGAAACTTGACACGTGACCCATTGCACTATAGTCGATCTTGACCTTTGCCTATGACGTAACGAGATAAAGATTGTTGGTTGTGGAAAAGGTATACAATATATTGAAGTCAACATTTATGGGGTATGAACGCTCATAAAATGTTATCTCCAGAGAAAAAGATTTCCAATCGAACGTTAAATCTGCATTTGACTACAGTTTGTAAGAATTACACTATCCCCCTCCTCCCCACCCCCACCCCCTCTCCCCCTCCCCCTCCCCCTCCCCCCTCCGTAAGCACTGATATATATATGCTTATGAGGCCAGTCGCATGTTGGCCTGTGACACCAGGAAAACGACATATATAACATGGTGAAATATCAAGGGGAGATAACTCATCTTTATATGATCAAAAGAAAAAAGTACTATAAAGTGCTATATTATATGGATTTCATCGTAAGGTAATGTTTGTATTCTTCCACAGCTTAATATTTATGATAATCTATCACTGCAGAAGATAATATAAGATTTCAATCATAACACAAAAGGTTATTTTTCAATGTTCTAATTTCCATAGTTGAAATGCTGAAATGAAAATTAATAATTATTTTTCATCAAAAGTAAGATCTCCCCGTAACCACTTAACATTTACAGTGAATTGTGACATTTTTTTCCATTTTTATTGTGAAATAATCGGGGTTTTTTTATGGAGGGTGTTTTATTTGTTTGTTTGTTTTGTTTGTTTGTGTTTTTTAAATTAAGGTAGGTCAAACTTAAAACAAGCCTGCTTGTGATCACCATGCTTTCAAGGGGTTTTAACGACGTCATAATCATGTTTCCCGCGCTTATTAATCCGCTGA
Source organism: Pecten maximus (assembly GCF_902652985.1). NCBI lineage: Eukaryota > Metazoa > Mollusca > Bivalvia > Pectinida > Pectinidae > Pecten > Pecten maximus. The sequence continues at coordinate 948,809 of NC_047025.1, forward strand.
GCCTTTTTTTCACTGCGTATACGCTAATTTATTCGCAGTCAGAGTTTACTAAGCTGAAGAAGAGGAAGATGTCAATATTTAGTATCAAATTATATTAAGGAAGCCTACATGTGGATGCCAAATGAGTGTATGTACTTAACAGAATAAAACATATTGTCGGAGACACCCAGCAGGACACCACACCCGGTCACATTATACTGACACCCAGCGGGACACCACACCCGGTCACATTATACTGACACCCACCAGGACACCACACCCGGTCACATTATACTGACACCCACCAGGACACCACACCCGGTCACATTATACTGACACCCACCAGGACACCACACCCGGTCACATTATACTGACACCCACCAGGACACCACACCCGGTCACATTATACTGACACCCAGCGGGACACCACACCCGGTCACATTATACTGACACCCACCAGGACACCACACCCGGTCACATTATACTGACACCCACCAGGACACCACACCCGGTCACATTATACTGACACCCACCAGGACACCACACCCGGTCACATTATACTGACACCCACCAGGACACCACACCCGGTCACATTATACTGACACCCACCAGGACACCACACCCGGTCACATTATACTGACACCCACCAGGACACCACACCCGGTCACATTATACTGACACCCACCAGGACACCACACCCGGTCACATTATACTGACACCCACCAGGACACCACACCCGGTCACATTATACTGACACCCACCAGGACACCACACCCGGTCACATTATACTGACACCCACCAGGACATCACACCCGGTCACATTATACTGACACCAAGCAGGACACCACACCCGGTCACATTATACTGACACCCACCAGGACACCACACCCGGTCACATTATACTGACACCCACCAGGACACCACACCCGGTCACATTATACTGACACCAAGCAGGACACCACACCCGGTCACATTATACTGACACCCACCAGGACACCACACCCGGTCACATTATACTGACACCCACCAGGACACCACACCCGGTCACATTATACTGACACCCAACAGGACGCCCCACCCGGTCACATTATACTGATATCCAACAGGACGCCCCACCCGGTCACATTATACTGATATCCAACAGGACGCCCCACCCGGTCACATTATACTGATACCCAACAGGACGCCCCACCCGGTCACATTATACTGATACCCAGCAGGACGCCCCACCCGGCTACATTATGCTGACACCAAGCAGGACACCACACCCGGTCACATTATACCGACACCAGCAGGTCATCACGCCCGGTCACATTATACTGACACCCAGCATGACACCACACCAAGTCAAATCCAATCTAATTAAAATTAGACTTGTAATTTCCGTTCCTCTACGATACACTGCAATACAATATCTAACGATGCCCCGTAGGAGTTCATCTCAGCATGACCTTTGAGCTCAGCCAATCAGCGCGTCGCCTAAGAAATTTTCGGTGTGATTTCATTCTTCGGAAGTATAAATACTTACGTAACGTTCCCGATATGTTAGATCTTGTATTGCAGTGTATCGTAGAGGAACGGAAATTACAAGTCTCATTTTAATTAGATTTAGTCACATCATACTGACACCCAGCAGGACACCTCCACCCGGCTACCATACAGTGACATCCAGCAGGACACCCCACTCGGACACATTATACTGACAATGGGTAAACCAGTCGTCTTTACCCTAAAATGCTGAGTGGTAAACAGATTTTAGAGACTCTTGTATGTCTCATCCAGGGGACAGAGCACAAAGCCTACCTCAAAGATATAACTCTCAACTAAAGACCAAAAATGAGACAGTGTTGACGGGACATTAGGGAGAGGAAAATTGTCTTGAAAGAAAAGATAATATCACAAATTGTGTCGCCTCTTATGAATGTGGACCAATGTCTGCAGGACTATTTTTACAGACAAATAATTACAAAACGTTGCCAAAATAACTAGTTGCATTTATTTGACGTTTGCATAATTACGAACTTTGTTAAAGAATACATACGTATTTATTATTGTTACAGTTGATTTTATTTATAGTGCTAATTCTGTTCTTTCGAGTTTATTTAAAGATTGGTGAAGCATTGACTCGTTATTTCTAATCATGTGTAGCGTCAATTACAAATGTCACACTATTACTTCGACTGGCATACAAAGGACACACAGGAGAATTATGCATTAAAATATAAATTGTTTGATAGATGCGAATCATGAATACAAAACTGCGTCATATACTGTAAATGCGTTTATTTCAGCGCATTACCAAGTTTTCCCAAGATTAGCGCAGTTATGAATTAGCGAATCCGCTATTACAGAAATGGTTAATTGAAAGTGCAATGAGCGCAAGCATAATTAAGCGCATTGACTCCAACGCAAAAGGTGTTAAAATAACATTACTTCCATGCACCACAGGGGCATGTCTAGTTTTATATTAAAAAAAATAGTCAGAAATACCTATACATGTATTTATATTGACAATACATATGGGCATTTCTGACTATTTGTTTTTTAATATAAAACTAGACATGCCCCTGTGCATGCACGTTACAAAAGCTGTCCTTCCAAGATTTGTAAGTGATACTGGGGGCCTCAGTATCAAGGGGAAACATTGGGAAAATCAAAATCGGCCAAACAGAAATGTTGAAAACAGAAAAGAACAATTTATTCAGTTTGGTAAATGTTGGATAAAATATAGCTAAAGAACATGAAATTCGTGAGTTTATCATTACGATCTTGATACTGTTCCTCAACATCAAGTTGTAAATTAATGATACTCAAACAAAGGCTAAATGAGAACGCAATCATCAAGACAATACGCCACATATGCCTTATAAGGATACCTCAGTCGTGAAATCTGTGACGTACATCTGCCGTTTTCTTGAGATTAACTGTATCATTATCTCGTTTAGCTATTTACATAAGATTACGTAGACATCTAACCTGTTGGTTTATACAACTCGGTAGTATTTGCTTACGGTTATCAAAGGGCATAATTCGGATGATTCTACCCGCTGTGACGATGATAACACAGATATCATACACGCGGATATGTTGCTGATAAGGAAAGAAGGATAATTTAGATAGATTGAATACTTGACTCTTGAAGCTTGGTGGGGGGTACGATGAGTTGTTGATACAGTAGTATCATCAATTTCTTGTGTAGTCTTGTTGATTTCTTGTGTTTTTGTCATACATATGAAAGACACTTCATACCACGTAATATACACGGCCAAAGTCCAAACTCAACGACGATAAAGAGTCTTAAGAGACACCAAACTAAAAGGAACTGGCTGTCATTTTAAACAAGAGTTTCCTGTGATAGACAGATGAGGTGGTCATGATTTTCTATATCATTTCCGTTTCAACAGGACACACAACGGCCGACATTATTTGTATCCGTAACCCAAAATGGTTTTTATAATGACTGTACAATTGATTATGGTAACAGTTCAATGTTTAGATATTGTAACCGTAAATTATCACGAAGCATCGGCAAATTTAGAAAACAACGTGATTTGATGAAAAAACGTTTGAGGATACAATATGAATCATGAGACAAACTATCATAGCGTTTGATGTTATCCTGTTCAATATCTGATACATCAGCCAATCAATAGTCCCGTTACATAAAATCCTGGCCAATACACTGATTAATCATCCAATCAATATACCCGTTACATGTTATCCTGCCCAATTCACTGATAAACCATCCAATCTATAGTCCCGTTATGTTCGAAATATGTAAATAGAAAAGATTTTGTTAAAATTGATGCAATATTTCATCTATGAAAATTAATTTAATTTACAATATTGCCATATTTGGTTTTCTATGACAAAAATCACGTTGACCTTGAACTTGACCTTCACGTCCGTTTGGTTACGTCTGGCTGATAAGAATACGTAAACAGGGCTATCCGTTACAATGCTCTCTGTTTGATACCAGCTACTATCCGCATCCTGTTGTAATCCTGAAGTGGTCTGAGTAAACATAATACGGATCATAGTCATTAGTTGTTATATATTAAAATCTTTTAGACAATTAAACACATTTTCGGTCAGAAATATAACTTATTTATATGTGGAATGATGCAAAATTATCAACTTAATTAATTATCAATTAATTAATTAATTGGGTTTTTCGTCCGCTATTACGGCCCTGTGGTCCTTCAGCTGACGATCAACTTAATATTTCATCACTGCTTATATAACATCACTTAATATAATCTTATTTTTGACTAATCAGAACAGTGCTTCTGATTCACCGCATTGAAATATGTCGATTTTTCTGTTTGCATCCAAATGTTTTGTTGAACTTTTGCGCAATGCATTATACTTTTTTTTTTTTACATAAACTCTCATTTGACAACAGTTATGCAAACAGCCTTACCCCGTATAACAGAATATACCGATACCAGTTGTTTTTTCACTCGTGCTTCTCCACTCTGTTTTCGACTCGTCCTTTTTTAAATTGGACAAAACGAATATGAAATATCGATATATCTGATATATGTGTGCGGATAACCTTAACACCACCAGAGTAAAGTACATCTACCTGCAATGGATGAACTTCGTTCGCGTCTATTTTGTCAATTGGGCACAGGTATGATTACAAATTCTGTAACAAACATACATAGATCCAAATATAATCACAAAACTTATTAATAATGCATAAAAACATAGTTATATATAATATATAAATATATAGAGGATATCTAACAGTGTCTTCAGTAATACCAAATATATTTCACGAGTGGGGCTAATATTTTGATATTTTTCACGAGTGCTCAGCACGAGTGAAAAATATCAAAATATTAGCCACACGAGTGAAATATATTTGGTATTACTGAAGACACTGTTAGATATTCTGTTTATTACATTTTTTATCAACGAAAACCCCACCCCGTATGCTAACTAGGACTACAGCGATAATTTGTAAACAAAAACAGTAGTTTCCCCTGTCCAGGTGCTGACATATATGTCAGTCTTTCTGATTGGTCAATTATTTTGGTATTTTCTAATCTTGAATTTGATTGGTCAAATCAGCAAAAGTGATATTTTTCACTAGTGAAAAATATGATATTCTTCACTATTGAAAAATATCGCTTTTATAAAATGAATAATTTTTGATATTTCACTGGTAAAAATGTAATAAATATTGTTCTTACAACAAGGGTCTCAATCAGAGAAAGGGTAAGGCTTAGTCACACTTAACATGACTCTCAATCCTATATACTCTTGTCGGTGGTCGGATGGCACAGCGGTAACACTCTTGCCTTTCATCTTGGCGACTTAACATGGGTTTTCCACGGTACTCCGATTTCCCTCGCGCGCTTCCATCATATAAGTTAATACAACTTCTTTCGCAATTGTTGTAAAATAAATAAAATTTACATTTATATACTCTAAACATCACAGCGACAGGTGTCCCCAAACATCACAGCGACAGGTGTCCCCAAACATCGACAGGTGTCCCCAAACATCACAGCGACAGGTGTCCCCAAACATCACAGCGACAGGTGTCCCCAAACATCACAGCGACAGGTGTCCCCAAACATCACAGCGACAGGTGTCCCCAAACATCACAGCGACAGGTGTCCCCAAACATCTCAGCGACAGGTGTCCCCAAACATCACAGCGACAGGTGTCCCCAAACATCACAGCGACAGGTGTCCCCAAACATCTCAGTAGCCTTGGTTCCAACACAGCTAGAGGCCCTGACAAAACTGGAAGTATGTCCAAAATGAGCAATCGCCAATGATTAAGGGTCTCAATAGCAAATTCAGTGATATTTTACAAGCCCATAAATCACTACTTTGGTGCAATTTAACAGAAGTAATTTGATCAAGTGTTAGTAAATGCCCAGGCTAACTATAGACAATGCTTTTGACATGCAACTTGCTAAGCTGTAAAATTCAACGAAACATACGAAAAATGTATGTTTCCGTGGTTCACAATTAGCTCTAAAATTAAGCCCAAATCCATGATTGAAATAATCTAACTGAAAAGTGTCAATTTACCGCCATTTTTGCTTTAAATAATGACCGCTGCCTACGAATGTATAATGTAAACAAGGCGGCCAAAGGGATTATTTTTTACAATAATATTTGATCATCCGGTATGCATTTTATGCGAAGAAAGTCGTATCAGTTAAATTTTGTTTTTGAAACGAAAATAATATGAAAATATAAAATTAGAACGGCAAAAGTGCGACGACCGTCTGGCATCAGTCACCAATAAAAATGCACAGTCCTCGACCACTTGGAGGGAAAACGCAAAAAATCGTCATGTGTGCGAATTTAGGTAATGTGCAAAAATTACGAACCGTTGCTCTATATGTATAAAACAACATCACTATACAAGGTCAGAGGTGGTTACATTGTCAGCACTCTACTTCTATTTGGCGAATGCGTCTGAACCCGGATTGGACCTAAATCTATATGATTTTGCCCACGATTATCGAAGTTAAGTTTAAATTACTGTGTTTCGTAATTATGTCGGGGATGATAACAATTTTAAGAACACGGGGGAAAAAAGGGGCCCCGCATGGCTCAAGAAAGTAACTTTAACCGCTTCTTCAAAAGAACGATCAGAAACTAGAAAAGTCGGCTATCAAACATCCGTTTATCCCTATCGTTAAACTTTAACGACTTGTATGGCATACCCAAAGGGAGACTACTCGAGTTTCTAATGTTATATATTATGAACTGTTTGGAATTGAAATATGGTGTTTAAATATTTTGTAGTAACAGGTATTGATGAATAATTTGTTGAAAGAATAAATATTCCGATATTAGTTGTCATTATTCACAACAATTTAGTTTGGTTTTATGTTCGTTCCTTTTTTTACTTTGTTCTAAACTTATTTTATAAAATACGCGGTTTACAGAAGATATATTTATTAATGTTAAACTCGAATAAAAGCATTTAAACAATTCAATACGCTGCATGAAGGCCAAATTAACGTAAATTACTTCAATAAAGAATATTTTGTGAGCGATGTATTTTCATCATGTTTTGCGCTTCGGGATGATCGCTAGAATTAATCTTAATTAACTTAATGTACAACATGTGTCAAAACAAAATTAATTCTGTCTTTGGGATAGATATTTAATTTCAAATAGGTTTCAGAAAAAAAATTGTGTTGAGAATTGTGTCATTTTAGGTTAAACATTTTGCAATTTTAAAGCTATTTTAAGTTGTTACCATGATATTCACAGTTCTAAAGCTGTTGGAAAAATAAGTATACTTATTCTTCAGAGCTGTATTACAATTACTGGACGCCCCCCCCCCCCCCCCCCCCCCCCCCCTTCGAAAATCCTTAATCCTGAATCCGCGCCTGCATTTGCCATATTGTCAGAATTTGGCATTTTTACTGTACATTGCTACCTAATATGCAGACTGTATACATGTTTTAAGTGAAAGTATGACGCCGTGAGCTAGTCTATGACGGTAATATTTCGAAAATTATTCTTCCCTGAAACAAATTGGTATATAGTACTACTTCTGCGATTGGACTATATATTATCTTTGGAAATTGTCGATAGGACGGGAAACAATTAAATTAAGATTATGTATATTTTTAGCATTTACACAAAGGAAATGACAGCAGTGAAGACTACGCCCTATGTCAATCTGCCTCAGAGGTTATGGATAATCCTGCTCAACTTATTCCAATCCATTCCCCCATCACCGGTTTACCAATTCTTTACCGAATCGGTATTAAACGATTCTGCATAGCTTACAACGTATAAAGAGGATATCCAACAGTGTCTTCAGTATATTTCACAAGTGTGACTAATATTTTGATATTTTTCACGAGTGCGTATCACGAGTGAAAAATATAAAAAAAAAATAGCCACGCGAGTGAAATATATTTGGTATTACTGAAGACACTGTTCGATTTTCTGTTTATTACATTTAATAGCAAAATATAACGAGGCACCTCAATCTCCCAGAGAATTCATTGCGGTCCTCTATGGCGTGTCAAACATTGCAATATTCAATAATTGTAAATATATATGCAACAATATATATGTATAGAGTAGATGCAAAAAAAAAATGTTTATGTGCAATAATGATAAATATATATGCAATAAAAATATTTATATGCAATGATTTTAATAATATATGTGCAATAAAAAATATGTATGCAGTAAAAAATATTTATATGCAATAAAATATATGTATGTGCAATATTTATATTTATGTTAGATAATTACAAATATATATTCAATAAAAATGTATATGCAATTGTAACAGGTGATTTGAAACACGACGAAAACTCAAATCGACGGTTCACCATTTATTAAGTAGGTACAATGTAAAAATACTGTATATATTACGCAGTGGTATATATCTGTATTGGTTCGTAATGGACTTTGCTCTCTCAGGACTACATTTTCAAAATATTTTCCAATAATATCCCATCCCTCTTGAATAAATTGTTGTACATGTACACCGCTCCCCTAGCTGGCCTGGGATCAAAACTGACCCAATCTATCCTTACATTATAATAAATTGTCTAAAAAGCATGTCTTTTTCCCGCTCTAGATGGTATCCAATAAAAAGAACTGGTCAAGTTCAGTCTACAGGTCAATCTAGGTTCAAAGGTCTAAATCTATATTTAAATCCATGTATATACCTACCCAGTAAAACTACACACAGGTAAAACACTGTTTACGCTGTCCATTAGCCCCAGGGTATTTTACCTGGCTGCTAATATAACACAGGTATGTTTATAATACATGTACCTTTATTAGGGGTCTTCCCCGAACACCAACTCTGGTTAGGGTGGGGTGTTTACATAGGGGTTAAGGTGTGTTGATAGGGAGTTATAGTCTGTTACAGAAATATCCTCAGTGTAAGAACACAGGTAAATCAGAACCCAGGTAAATCAACTCACCTAGGTGATCAGAAAATCATTTTGCTATTAGCTGCTAATCAAATATTTTTTTGTATAGAGGATCCAAACTGTTTCAGAAATAGTGTATAAAACTGAAACACACTTTGGAAAATCATCATATTTTGCTTTGATATTTGAAATATCAACATCTTGGCATACATATGTACTATGCTATTTATCTTTTTTAAAGATATTTCTTGTTTATATTTGTTATTATATAACAAAATGTAGATCAGTAACTGCAGAACTATTGTAATATTCAGGTTTCTGTAATAGAAATATTTTTTTTGTTTATCATACAAGGAATGGCGAATGCACAGGTCAACGTTAACTTCATCATCAATAGATATTGTCATTATTAATAGTTAACATCTAAAATTAGTGCTTTGAATTTGGAAAACAATTTCTTATTTTATTGATTTTTTATTTGTATATTTATTTATTTTTTATTTTTTATTCATTTTATGTATATTTTTCTATATAATATTGTCATTTCATTATTACTATTAAACTTTTCTATAATAATAATAATAAATTAGTTTATTAAAGTGTCACGCATTGATCAACATAAAATACATTATACAATAAAATATACATAGTACAATGATCAACACCCAGCCAGTATGGTTGACTTATGAGACACTTAAAACAGTAAAAAAAAAAAATTATCACATATGTTATAATAAAAGTGTATCACCTAAAAGTCAATATATATATAGCTTAATGTACACAGACTACGGTATAGTATGGTCAAGAAAAATATGTACATATATAAAAGTATCACAAAACTGAGGCTGAACTATTGTACGAATACATGAATGAGTGAAATTTCAATTATGACCCCTACAACTGTTGAAAGTTCAAATGTTCAAATTTCAGTAAGTGGAAGTAACGAGATCACGCATATTTAATTAACTCAATTATTACCGTATTTATTCTAGAACACATATGCTTATTTAAAGTTATTATTAAGTTATATATCCTTGACAATATCAAGAGAGGATATGAGCGAAAGTGATGAGGCAACCCAAACCTACAATCGCTCACTATCTACCCTACATATATTCAAATAATCAATAAAATACTTTTCGCCTATTGAAGAAGGATGAAATGTTACTTGCTACAGTTGGCTGGAGATCATCGTTTAACATAATACTTATGAATTTATTTTTATTGTTCATATCATGAAAACCGTCAATATGCTGAGCACATTTGAGAAAAAGAGTGTGTCTTAAATCAGAGAAAAGTTCACATTCTACTAAGAAGTGTTCCTCGTCTTCAATTTTTTGCAGAGTACAAAATTTACATTGTCTATCTGCCAGGGGTATGGGCGGCCTGGCGTACCGACCTGTCTCAACGGCCAATGGTAGCGATCCCGCGCGAAAAAGAGCTAAGTTACGTCTATGGATTCTGGGTATGTCAAGTCTGACGTACCGCTCAGTTTTAACATCGTTTTTAAAAGTTCTGTATGTACGAAGTTTGTTACCGTTAGCATTGTTCCTATCGTCATATAGGGCATTATACCATTCAAGCTTGTCGTTATTGGCTAGGTTGGTAGACAAATGTCTCATGACGTAATTCGTAGATAATTCGACGTCGGATACCAGATTGTTCGGATCAATGGCGTTACATAGACGTTGTACTGTGCTAAACCAACCTTTCCTTTGATTTGTTGTCCACATGAGAATTTTATTTGACAAACGATTTCTTCGAAGACGGCGAATTTTACATAAAAGTTTCACACAAGCTACGTTTTGTTTATAAACAGAAGACTTCCACCCCATATCGCCTCTTGTGGCTATATTTGATGTGTACTTTCCAACCCCTAAGAAAAACCGACAAGCCTTATTTTGTACTGTGTTGATCATTGAGAACTGTTTTGTTCCCCATATAGCACTGCCGTACAATAAAATAGGTTCAACAACGGAGTTATATAATCGCGTAAAAACATCATACGTCATTCCACCACAGGCGATGAATTTACCGATAAGTGCTCCTAGGGCTCGACTCGCCGACTTAGACAATTCAGACACCGCTTTATGCATTTTCAAATGCTCATCAAGCCAAATTCCTAGGTATTTGTAGGAGTCAGTGATTCCAATATCAACTAGTCCACATTTGAATTGCACATCAGTTTGGGGTATCGAGGGGTTTCTGTAGTGAACAACTTTTGTTTTTGTTGGGTTAACTGATAACTTCCAATCGTTACACCAATCGGAGACAATATCAAGTAGAGTTTGTAGCTTGGTCGGGTCCGGGGCGATGATGGCAATGTCATCGGCGTACAGTAATAACGACAGCATGACGTCATCCAGCTGGATACCGCACTGAGCCGCGTTTATTTTGTCTGCTAGGTCGTTAATATACAATGAAAACATACTTGGTGATAAATTACATCCTTGTTTTACTCCGGATTCTACGCTGAACCAAGGGGTGAAGTTTCTATTTACTTTAACTGAACACTTAATATCACGATAAAGAGACTGTAAGGCTGATAAAAATCTACCATTTATGCCATAGCGGTGTAATTTGTACCACAGTAGGTTTCTGTTCACATTGTCAAACGCTTTGCGCATGTCTATATAACATACGTAGGTAGACTGCTTGCTGATTTTTCGGGTGTTGATGACAGAGTAAAGTGAGAATATATGATCCTCACAGCTGCGGCCTTTTCTGAATCCATTTTGCTCGTCACAAAGCACGTTGTTCAATTCCAGCCATTTGTTGAGACGTGTGTTAAGGATGTTACAATAAATTTTGCACGGTACCGATATTAAGGAAATCCCTCTATAATTCAATGGTACACGCCTGTCGTCAGAGTCAGGTTTGTATATAGGATTGATAATGGCGCTATTCCATTCAGAAGGAACACAGCCCAGGTCGAAACAGCCTACACAAATTCTATGGAGTAGATCTATCGCAGTTTCGTTTTTTAAAACTTCTGCAGTGAGGTCGTCTATACCCGCAGCCTTGTGTAGTTTCGCCGAATCTACTGCCTTTTTTACTTCGGCTTTAGTTATCGCAAGATTTAACGTTGACGCATCTGGTACGTTGCCGTCGTTTTGTACGTCGTCAGTCGGGATGGCGTTGTTATTGGTGGCACTATTAGAGAACAAGTTTTCAAAGTCGTTTTTCCACTTATTTAAAACCGCATTTTCATCATTATGGACGTTACCGTCGTCGTCTATAATTTCACACGGAATATCATTTTTTCTATTGTTTGCTATACCAATATGGCCTATTGACTTCCAGAAATCTCTAGGAGTATCTCCAACAAGTTGATCGTGGAGTTTTTGTCGTTCATCACGTTGATGTTGACGCTTGTGTTGTCTGTTCAATTTATCAAACGATTTACGCTGAACACAGTAAGCTTCTTTCAGTAGTCGTTTCGTGTTTACATGACCATGAAATTGTAACCAAGTTTTTTCTTTAGATTTGACTTTTGCCCATTCTTCACTCAAATTATCATTCCAATATGGCTTATATTTAGACTTCACATTAGGTCGATGGTTTTTAAACACAGGAAGTTTACGTTTCATTTCGTCTTTCACTAAGACTGTAAAAGCACAGTATGCGTCTTGAATGTTTTTATCTATGTTAACAGCGTGCTCAATTCGTTGGATTGTTTCATTGATTTCCGCATGGACATCGTCGCTAGTCAGAAAGTCACCCGGGACTTTGTGTGTATTATAACGAGTGCGCGCATCTCCCGTGTCAGGTGGGCGTTCATGTGGAACGGCAGCTGATAGGTCAATTGGTAAGGTACATAACAATAGCGAGTGATCGGGGGTGCTTGAGGGGAAAACGTTTGTATCACTTATTAATTGCGACATCCTGATAACCTCAAAATTAGAGATTTTGTCGAGTTGTTCATATGGGACACAGATGTAGTCTACAACCGATTTACCTAGCGGCGAAATACATGTCCAATCACGATCATCAAACCTTCCATTTAGAATACAGAAGTTAATATCTGTTAAAAAACGGATAAATAGGTCTCCATGATGATTTTCCGTTTCATCAATGATAGAACGTGGCTTCACAGAGTCTATACCTTCAATGTAATCCGTAAGGCTACCAAATCGGGCGTTGAAATCGCCCACGATAAATATCTGACCCTTGTTTTGGTTACAATAAACTTGTTGTAAAAGATTGTCAAAAAAAATCGTTCCATCGGTTGGGTTTGTCGAGTTTATTGGGGGTAAGTAACATACTGCGATACAAATGGAATGGCTAGTAGATTTGTTTAATAACTGAATCCACAGAATATCATCAACACTGTCGTCTAGTTTAGTAACTGTAAAGTGTTTTAAAAGGTCATCCTTCACTAAAACGCCAACACCGCCTGAGCCTCGGACGGCTCGTCTATTTATAGTTGACCTGTTATTACCAATCCATTTATAACCAGGTATAGTTATTACATCATTATTTCTCAAAAACGTTTCACACAGGGCTAATATATCACAGTCAATATGTTTCAGAACTTCATGTCGAAAAAGTGAATTGTCATTAGATTTGAGGGACCATCCTCGACAGTTCCATACGCCAAGCCGCACGTTTCCCTATTGACTATAGTTGACCGGGGCTCTGTTGGGGACGAGGCGACTTCCCACGAACTTGAAATTATTTTCTTTTCCAATTTCTTTTAGGACGGTTCTGACGGTTGCCTGTAAATTTCGTGTTTCCCGGGGAATATCATTATCCACATACACCTTTTTGTAATTTTCCTTGGTTTTCAGTTTTCTTTTTGCCTTTAGAATTTGATGTTTTTTGTCAACGTCACTTATTTCCGCAACTATGACACCTGGATATCTGTTTTTACTTTCCTTCCGGCTCACGGATTTCAACTCAATATCATTGATTTCTAGACCATCCCTGAATAGAGTTTGGACCTTGTTCAAAGTAACACTGTTATCTCCCCTTTCGTTTTCGTCAAAGGGGAGATTGCGAATCACAATATTGTTTTTGATTGACGGTTCCACCTGGGGGTGTTTACTGGCAATTTCGTTACAGTTTTTTTCCAAGGTGGACATTTCAGATCTTAACTTTGTAATTTCACTACTGACGTCATGTTTTATATCGTTCACTTTTTCGTCCAATTTCACATCGATAATTTCGGCGATTTTCCCCGACAGTTTATTAGTGAGATTTTTTTCCAAAGTGGACTCTAGATTTAACATTCGGTTTTCAAACTGTTCAGACACATTTTGAACTTCAGATCTCAACTGAGTAATATTTTCTGCCATGATAGTCACAACTTGGTACAGGGAGAGAAAATCTACGTTTTGACCTTGAACTTGGTTTCCTCCATTTTGACAAGTGTTCACTTTCATTTTCTTTTGTTTTTCGGCATCACATACTGATAAATGTCTCTTTCTGTTTGTAGAATTACAGATTGGGGCCCCGGGTACAGAGAAAACGTTACTTACAGTTTTTGAAGAGCTAGCATTCATATCACCTTGTACCTGCCGAGGTCGCCCATGTCCAGCCACCATGACACCCTGCACGAAATTCTCCGCTCCCTGTACCGACATCGGGTCTTCACTCTGAATATCCATTGACAGTTCCATTCATTCACTGATTTGTTAAAAAGTTCGATACTAAAACACCAGGCACAACAATTTTAAAATATAAACTATAAAACACAGTAAAAACACTGAAAATTTGCACAAAAACCTGAGCACGATTTGCAGTATGTCCTGTCAGTTTGGTCACGCATGCGCGTGATAGTGATTTGAATTTAGAAAACTATATCTGATTCATATACCTGAGCTGACTCTATTTTTTTTACCTGAGTTGGTATTTCATATTGAAACAGACTATAACCAAACTTCAAAGACCTTCCTATAGAAACACCTTCCTTTGTCTTTACCAGAGTTGGTGTTCGGGGAATGAGCCCTTTATTAAAATACATTACAAATTTGAACACATAAATATAACATTACACATTAATTACAACATTTCCTAAAACATATAATAATGATTTAAAATACAAATATTACACTACTACACAATGAAAAATATTTTTGTGCAATAAAATATATCTTTGTTCGAAAAAAATTATTTGTGCAATTAAATTTTATATTTTTGCGATAATTTGCATTGTGGGATAGCATTTGTGACCTCATCTGAGGTTGATGTAACGGCGTGTTTGATTGGATGAGTAAATCATCCTCGAGCAGTCATAGCTGGGAAGTTGCGGCGATGAAACGTAAGTCAAAGGGGTTTGTAATAAAAAATCATCTCGTCAGGGATACATGATGTATACGTCATTTGGAGCTACACTCAGCAAGTTACACTGTGGTGTGTTATGGAAATCTGAAAAGCATCAAGCTAATATTTTCACTTCTACCGGGACATATAATACTGTATGTTTATTGTAGTGTCTACAAAGATCATGAGCCAGTCCCTGGCCATATAAAATAATGATTACTTCCTTAGCGGAAACCGGATGCATAAATGTATTGTCCATGCGCAGTGTAGAGAATACAGAACACGTGGTCGAGTGCAATGGCTGCGTTGTATAATTACATCTGACTCGTAGAAGCAGAGAACGACCCAACGTATTATCCGTAGAGAAGGACAATTCTACACTTATAATACATCATTGTGTGAAGTTAAAATGCTGAAAAATGACCGCGCTATTGTCTGAAAACGCTCCCTGAACTATGATTCATGATACACACGTGAATCAAACGTCGCCTCAATCGTAAAAATCAAATACTTCGTAACTCGGTCAATTTTCAAATATCAAATTGAAATTATGAATACATGTGTATTATAGTCATATGAACAACATAGTACGAACATATATGCCGACGCATACTTTTTTCATTAGTTTTAATGATTTTATCTTCGGACGCCGGCGGACGCTTGTAAGTGTGACCTGCATGTGCAACTCCACCTACCCGTCACTAGAAACACCGAAAGCACGTTGCCCTGTATCATATGGCGCGGGAAGGATGTCATAATTAAATATTTTTGCCTAGGCAAAAATAATTTTGTTTCGATTATTGTCTAGGCAATAATAATTTTGTTTTGATTTCTGCCTAGGCAAAAATAATTTTGTATGGCAAAAATATTTAATTATGACATCCTTCCCGCGCCATAGTGTCACACCCATTTTGACCAACATGTCAAGACAACTTGTAAGAATGAATATTAAGCATAATCATGTAATTACAATCCTAAAACTAACAATAACTAATTTGCATACCACGATACAATTGGAACTCTTTTTTAGGAGGTGCAAATAGGGTTCTTGGCTTTGAACGGCATTGTTGTTTTTATTTGTTGATCAATTTTCATCGTCTTTTTGTTATTCATTCTTAGTTTATTTAAGTCAAGAATAACACATATAATACACAAATTGAGTGTCTCTTTTTGTTTTAAAAGGACAAATACATTACCTACCGTGATACAATGAGATACTAGGCTACTCACTGCACAGTAGGCCTAACATTTTTACCTCCTTCTGAAGAGGCTAACTGGGAAGTTGCGTATTTTTACGTTCGTATTCAATAACTGCCGAACGCCTCAAAGTAATGGTTAAAATGTCACTGTAAATCAGAATAAAAAATATCTCGAATTCATACTGTACACACGCAACACCTTCTTGGCAGTAATGTGCACATGGCGAGTGACATGACATGCATATAGCTATTTTTTTTTTATCCCACCGATATGCTTTTGATACAGTATGTCGACCATGTAGAAGTTGACTGATCATGATAATCAAACTACTGACCTACGTTTAAGACACTGCATACGACAATGTCATTTCTGACTCTGATACAACTCCCTCAGATGAGGTCACAGATGCTATCCCACAATGCAAATTATCGCACATCAATTTTATTGCACAACTCTATATTTTTTCGAACAAATATATATTTTATTGCACATAAGTATTTTGAATTGCATACATATTTGTAATTATAGATATTGCACATAAAACATTTTATTGCACATAAATACATTTTATTGCACATAAATACATTTTATTGCACATAAATATTTTTATTGCATAAATAAATATATTATTGCACATATATTTATAATTATTGAATATTGTATCGTTTGATACGCCGTAGTGAACAGTATGAGTACATTTTGTAGCTGGACCATTATACATTTGTGGCAGGATAACATTGTTCCTGCTCAATTTTTGCCTTCCTCCCTGCCTTATGTTTTTTAAGAAAAAAGGGGGAAATTGAAATTATCAAATTATTTCTCCTTTAATACATAAAACATTACCTTTGAATGAATATTATAACCAGAGAAGAATCAACCCAGATTTCCTATCTTAAGTTCAGTGTGTATGATTGTCATTAATGATTACTTCAGTACAGTATGCACCAAGATAACATATAACTTACCCTGGACTTTAGCAAGACTACTTTCATTTATGTACTGTATGGACTGGAATACTGGTTAAACTATAATGACAATACTGTTCCTTGTAAAAATGTAGTTTCAAAGACCTTAAGATGCATTCAACACTTGAATATAGATGGTATACCTCTGTGATTTTAAACGGACCGCTACTTCTGAGTTAAACTTTACATTATTTATATATTTTTAATGTTATCTTATATGCGTACGCATATGAAGAAGAAATTAGTTACAAAAAAACAAAGGAAAAAAAATCATGCTGAAGCAATAATGAACGGTTTCTTATTCGTGACTGGAAAATAAATGTTTTATGCTGTAGAAATGATGATCGCCTATATTTGATCTCTTGACACTGTATCCGTATAAATATAGATTCCCGAATTTCCCCTTCGTTCGATGTGCGTCTGGTTTGTGGATGATTTCGATAGTAAACCCCGAGGTGTCCCGAGAATATTAGTAAGAAAGGTATCAAAATAGCCCGCCAATGATATTGCTGCTAGAGCTCATGCATTTCGTCGAAATGATAGTATAGCTATACGATGGATGTAAAAATGAACGAAACAAGTGGAAGAAATAGTGGAACACTTATAGCCTTGATAAAAAAACATGTATCTTGATTCATAGTCCAGCCTATTCTGAAACAGGGCATGCGATTGATCAGCACGTGAACCTCCACAAATAATTTTCTATCTGCGCATCGCGATTGGAAACGGTCTGGCTTGACAACTTCTTAGGAATGTCGAGCCTACAGTTTACCTCAGTAAGGCAATTTATTCTGAAGCTACACCGATGATCAAAAGTTTGAGACGACCTGTCATTGGCTATTCTGCACCATCAGGAAGTTAACGGGGTGTAAATCTTTCCGAAATAAAAAAAAAACAAAACAAAAAACAACAAGAACAAAAACAAAAGACACCCCCCCCCCCCCCCCCCCCCCCCCAAAAAAAAAACAAACAACAACAACAACAACAAAACAACAAAACACAAAAAACTGCACGACGGGTTTA
Organism: Pecten maximus; assembly: GCF_902652985.1. Classification (NCBI taxonomy): domain Eukaryota; kingdom Metazoa; phylum Mollusca; class Bivalvia; order Pectinida; family Pectinidae; genus Pecten; species Pecten maximus. The sequence goes on from NC_047025.1 coordinate 967,127, forward strand.
CGTTCAAACTATATTCGACTACAGGTACAATATTAAACTTAATTTATTTTACAAGAATTTGGATACAAGTTTTATCCCATTACTACGCTTGTTCTACAACTGATACGGCGCGTGATAAGCTCCGTAACAATGTGTTATTGTTTTTTTTACACACCACGCTGTGCAATCACTTACAAAGCCTCTGATTGGTTGTTTCTTACCCACCCGACAAATCTGATTGGCTAACCTCAAGAATTTGAACACTGGCTACTTTCACCATCGCTCATTATTTTTGTTGTCACCTGTAAATGAAAACATCAAATGACCACGTTTTCCCAATTCCCCGGCGGTTAACATTGTGACATCGCAATGATTATGACAAAACAGCGACATGGACGTTCTACCACGGACTTGGACTGATAGATCAGAGGTTTTGCAGAAAGAAATAAAAACCCAGTACTGTCGCAGCGGAACGTTAAAAAACAATGAGTTCAGTTTCGCGAGGATTGTCAATAGTTTCCGAAATGTACATGTATGTAAGAAATAAACTTTTCAAACTACAGAAAGCAGCGATCGCCTGTGTTTTGACAGTATCGATGACGTCATCACCCCTATTGTAATAATTGTTGGAGTACCCTGGAGCATCATTTCAGCAGCCAATCAAAAACGAGCACGAATCTCAGTGCCACTGCCATCGGCTTATATCCATATAAAGCTGGAGCTTGTGTACGAGCCAGAAACCGGGCGCCAGTCAACTTGGGTAGGTGCCTACCGACCGACCAAAGGTACATCTGGAATATCCGTGGGAACCTCGTGCGTTCCACGCGCGTTGCGCCGCCATTTTGTGTAACACCACAGGTGTGGAAACGTCTATTATATTCCATTATTCTGTAGAACATGACATTCTCGATAAAATTCATCTGTGGCGTTATCCGAGATACATTATGTAATGATAAGGCCGTAGTCTGGCCCTTACCATAATTAGTGTTAGGGCTTATCTCTACTAAAACTATGGTCTGAATGTCACAGCAACTTAGCCCTTCACTGAGCCATACCACTAACATGGAGGACACGCGTTACTTTGAATTTGATGTATAAATAATGACAAAATGGCAGTAAATATGGTGTCGTGTGTGTGGAGATCTTTAACAACCTTTCGTGTTCTCGGTGTTTCTGTTTTGAAGAGCAATTCCAGACTATTTCACCAGTCGCCTTATACAGTGACTATTCCGGATTGTTCCGTGTCGGAATACCTACTGCAGGGATTTACCAAATATGGAAATTATACTGCTCTTGTAAGTAATTTCCTCTTTATATGACAGGATCATATGAAAAATCTCACAGTAAATGATAAATAAGTATTATACCATAAGTAATACTTTGACTAATGCCTTTGTATTTAAATATGACATATTTTTAGGTAGCATAATTAACTGAAATGTGTGCATCGCTCGAGTTTAATATTCACCAAATGTATGCATAGTTGTATTTCATTTTCTGTTTAAATGAGTTTACTATTGTAAATGTATTTTCTTGTCGGTTTTTTATTTCTTAGATTTTATGCTTTCTCCGACATGAAAGCCCTAAATCATTCCATAATTCTATTGAAATTTACTTGTCAGAATTAATTTTATGTAAAGAAAAAAATCTTAATATTTAAAAAAAAAAAAAAAAAAAGGATAAAATAGACAAAGTTTACAATATCTGAGAATAAATTAGCCACAAAATCGTTTTAACGAAACTATCAAATGAAAATTAGGGACTGCGGAAGTGTTCTCGCTTAAAGCCGTATTCGGATCGCAAAAACATGCTAAAAAGATCATCTGAATTATTGAAATACATATCAGACAGTTTTTGCTTTTGATTCAATCATTCATTCAATACATGTGATATATGTTACCACAGATAGATGGGAAAACCGGAAATAAAACAACATTTGATGACCTTGAAGGTCAGATAGCTAGAACCACGGCTGGATTCCAAAGTATCGGACTGACCAAATCGGAAGTAGTATGTTTGTTTGGCAGCAACGCCGTAGAATTTGTCCATACCTTATGTGGCGTAACGTCTGCAGGGGGAGTATTGACCATTGCCAACTCCCAACTCACGTCTGGTAGGTCAACTGTTAAATATACAACGGTCTTAATTGAGACCGACACGCAAAATAAACGAATATGTTGATAGCTTATAAAACTACAGCTGTGAAACGACACTGGATTTCCGTTCGGTTTAGAGGATTCCGATTAGTTATTCGGATGGTCTCGTACATTTACATTACGCATGTTGTTATGCTCAGTTTCCGTTAGGCATCATACTATTCGGGCTATAATAACCTCTAGATTTTACCACTGTATATTAAGGAAAACCCTCTATCTTAGTTATTGTAACCCTCGTGACGAGTCAGTGAAGTGATATAGGAATGGGCTCGTACGTACATATGTACCTAAAACACAGATGTGATGTCATCTATTATTATCCGCGTACGATATCCAACATAAATCATATACATCATCTTTTGCCGTTCAAAAAAATACCCGTATTTGTCAAATAAGTACAGTCTTCTGGTAAGAAAATTGAGGCCACTGCTACTATAATTAGATTCCCGATGCCCTTACTCTACCAATATCATTTATTTTCTTAAAGTCCTTTTTGGCAAATTTAGAGGTCAATCTCTTGGGGTCAAAATTGAGGACAATGTTACTATAATTAGATTCCCGATGCCCTTACTCTGCCAACATCATTAATTTTCTCATAGTCCTTTAGGGAAAATTTAGGGGTCAATATCTTTGGGTCAAAATTGAGGACACTGTTAGCTGCTAGTCTGCTTCTATATTTAGATGTTCGAAGTCCTTATTCTACCAACTTCATAAATTATATATGATTGTCATAAAACTTCATACACTTACTCAAAACTGTGATCTCTGGAATCAATTTGCATCTAAATCTCCTGGAATCCAAATTGAGGTCAACTATAAATAGATTTCAATCGTCATCGCTCTGCCAACATAATTTTTGTTGCATATTGGTCGATGTTGAATAGCGAGGGGATTTGTATCGCTTGAGATGATTTTCCATAAAATTCCGTAAACAAAAACAACACGTAGCGTTAATAAGTCGTTAAAGTCTCGTGTTCCAGTGGAATTGTCACACCAGCTCCTGGAAACCGGCACCCGATATATCGTCACTACACCCGACTGTGCTCCACGGGCCAGGGGCGCCGCTACAATCTGCCCTAACATCCGGGTAACTACCTTCATTTGTTGATAATAGTACATATCAAAACATGAAATGAATTCCGATGATTGATTTCTTACACTACACGACTATTTTGTGATGGTGAATCAACTAGCTCTGAAACTTAAGTTATGATATCGTCGTTTTCAGTCAAGCAAAACGATGAGAAATTACAAAATGTTATTAAAAAGAAAAAAAAAATGTTAGTTTAGAAAAAAAATCTCCCTATAAATGGCACAAATGGCACATGTAATACGACTTATGTTGCTGTGTGTTTGGTGTAAAATACACTGGTTTATGTATTTTCCTCCAACTCATCAGAATGACACACCTTTTTTATTGAATTTTTATCTGAAATACTGTACCATCAAATATTATTACCTTTCAGGACATAATAGTGATAGGCGAAGCCGAGGGTTGTCGCTCTTTCTCCTCGATTCAGACAGTAGGCGAACAGGTGAAAAGCGTGGCTGTCGACCCCAGAGAAGATATAGCGCTGATGCCCTACTCCAGTGGGACTACGGGTCTCCCCAAGGGAGTTCAGCTTACCCATCACAACCTCGTATCACAGCTGTCACAGCTAAGGTGATGCATTTTTCATGTTCACAAATATTTAATTTTACTTTTAAGGGGCATTAGTTGGTCAAAATTAAACTTATTGGAAAATATGTATTTTTTCCAAGTATTAAAGTTATTATCTTTACACTAATACAGCAATTGTACTCGCTAGATAAACCAAAGTTCTTCGAGTATTAAGATCTGGAAATTCTTAATTCGACCCGAAGTATCACTTATTACCGCAAAGGCAACGATATTTGTATACGATACGCCCTTTTCCTGCACATTTCGGTGTTTATTTCATTACTTGTAGGCACAAACACTCATATAATCATCGTTCTGACATAGATTTCATAAATAGAAATTGTGCACGTTTCTGATGTCCGAACGAAGGAATGCCCCTTTGACATGGATCATAAGGATTGTTATATTTACTGCTGAAAATATCACATGTTACTTTCTTTACCAGGCACAAAACCATACTTCCGTTCGTTGCCGGAAGTGACGTATCTATAAATCCGTTACCAATGGTACACATAGCAGGGATGATGATAGGGTTGTTAAACCCTCTATCGCAAGGCGCATGCGTTGTGACCCTACCGAGATTCGAACCCGAGCCATATTTATCAGCTATAGAGACTTACAGGGTATGAGAACGAAATCAAAAGTTTCAGAAAATTGCTGTCTTACTGATCGATGTTAAATAATCTGTTTTGCTTCTCTGTTCCATTTAAAAAAAAAAAATAAATAAATAAAAAATAACAAGAACAAAAAACAAAAACAAACTTAAAAAAAAGAAAATAAATAAAAATCCATTGGTATGCGCTAAATATATAATTATTTAAACTATAACATAGTTCAGAGTAATGTTTTGTTATAAAATTACGTATATATAATAATAAAGACGCATTTTCTTGATGTTGTAGGGAACATTTTCCTTGATAGCTCCTCCTCTGGTGACTTTTTTTGCCAAGCACCCCCTGGTGGACAAGTATGACCTGTCAAGTCTGCAATCTCCCTACTCAGGAGCGGCCACCCTGTCACGTGCTCTGACAGAACAAATGGCAGAGAGACTAAACATTACCAGCATCAGGCAGGGTGAATTTCTTAGAAATGTTGACGATTCTTTGATGTTATATAATCAGGGGAGGTAATTCTAGATTTAAATGTTTACATTAAGGTGAATCGCGGCACAATCTTAAATAATGAAATCAGTACGATGTTTTTTCCATTTCATTTGCCAATTTAAACTTTTCTAGAAAAGGCATGATTGCTCGTGCCTTATTTTGGTATATTTCACAAATATGTTTCTTAGATTTTCACACATAAAAGGTTGATGGGAGTGGGAGCTGTTCTATAAATAGCCATAAGCTTCAACAGGTTTGCAAACATATTATATGCATAGCACATGAGGGCTGATGGTGTACCTCATTACTTGCCCAATGTATCCATGTATGAATACCTACATTGTTGTACATTGTTGTAATTTGTATATTCCGATGACCTATCATTGTTTAAGTGTCCCCTATGCGCTGCTTGACACAAAGGGATGCATTATTGTTTTAAGAGTTTTTTTTATTCATTTGATATGTTTGAATGGTAGAAAATTGGTAAAGCAACATCAATTAATCAAGGTATGCATGCATTTTTTTTACGAAAAACGACAAATGACGCATAAAAGTTCCAATTTCTCTTCGTCAGGTGCGTTCGTAATCACCAAATACATACTACATTCATAAAATGTGTCTATGGAGCTTATCTTGATTAATTAAATCAAATACCTAATATGATTCATTGCATTCAACCTGTATTAGGACTACAGTTAAAACTACTGCATTGCTCACACGACTTGTAATGTTGTAGCCATTGTGCTGTGTCATATCCGTCTGGAGTAAAACGCACATAATCTAGCATGATATCATACTTCGATATTAAATGCTTACAAAATCCATCTTTTCGAACTTTGCGTTTAATGTTTACTGATGAACGCAGAACGCAAGTTAAGCACTTGATGTTGAATAAACCAGCTTTTTGTCCGTCTAGAAGACCTACGGTTTGAATACGAGGCCGCGTCACAGCTACTTTTAATATCCTGCTGCGTAATGTTCATAATAACGAGAACAAATCCGTGCCGTACTGTACAAATTATTAGAATCAATTTAATGACTGCCATATCGAATTAGCCTAGAAAATAACGCATGTGATTTCAGTATCCGTTCGAGTTAAATTCAAACAAAAATGTTCATTTGATGGAACAACTTTTGTTTATTCGATAAATTGGCGGGACTTCCCGACATTATGTACCGGCTGTTTCAAGAGCATATTTGAGCCAAAAGATATTATTCAATCTAGACTCTTGAATTGAGCAGACATTCTGCAGACTTCCTGAGAAGGTCGGGTAGATTCGACTAGCTGCCGTTTCTTACTCCCCCTCCCTTTTTCCTCTCCTTTTCTTAATCTTATTAGTTCATAAACTTGCTTCAAAAGTGTCCTATCTATCCGTACTTTATATATAGTGTAAGGACAACAATGGATCAATTGAATCCATCTAAAAATGTAGGTTGTATTTCTGGTCCTTCCGGATCCAAACGGCACTTGAGAAACGTAGTTAACTGGAAGAGCGGACGGAACCAGGAGAAAGCCACTTACGCACGGGATGTGATGAACATTTGAAACAGCTGAAAGATTGGAAAGTGAATAGTGTAACAAGTGTCGTCTGTGTCGGGAAGGATCGGAAACACAATCTCAGTTCATTAATTTTACTTGTTGCAAGCTATACAAAACTATTGTCACCCCCCCCCCCCCCCCCCCCCCCTCTCTCTCTCCTCCTGCCTGTCTCTCATTCTCTCTCTCTTTTTCCATCCCTAATAAAATATAACCTTTTTTTTTATTTTTTAAGGAAGACAATTCATAAATCATCTTTTGTTTATCATATTGTTGAATATTTGTACATATCATCATGTGACCACTGTATATTATCATATGTCATTTATGCGGGAAAGGTCATCAATAAGTTGGCAAAACTTACCGACCAATCCCTTTGTCATTTTATGTCAATAAAATATGTTTAAACTAAGCAGACATTAAATTGATAAAATCAAAAGTATGGACAGTCAATTTAATGACTAAAGTGTCTTTCTGGTTATCAAATGATCAATTCCAGTATGGTATAGAAGTATGCTTCATGGACCTCGAAACACTCTTAATCCTTAAATAATCTGTGTTATGTTACAGGGTATGGTATGTCTGAAACAACTGGGGCTACACACACGGATCCCATAGATGGCTGGAAGTATGGCTCAATAGGAAAGCCAGTCCCGAACACACAGTGCAAGGTATTCTTCTACAAACTTAGCCCTTACATTGTACAAACTAATGTAAAGTACTGCTCCCGAGAAAAACCCAACATTATTCAAGTTTAAACTATTTTCACTAGAGAAAAATCTCATCCTCAGCATTGTATTGCTCAGCAGTCGCACGCATCCCCAACATAAAGTAATGTTCGGTAGAAAAACTCGTCCCCAACATTGTACATATATAAAGTATATAGACATCTTGGAGTCACTTTCAATTCAAATGCAAATTGGTCTGATCATATTGATGAAGTTTATAAATCAGTAATGAAAAAAAATAAATGTCTTGAGGAAAATTCAGTATATGCTAAAGCGTGATGATCTATCAAGAATTTATAAGTCATTTATATTACCTGTCCTGGAATATGCGTGTGAGGTTTGGGGACGGTTGCTCTCTGGTAGATTCAGAAAAGTTAGAGCGAGCTCAGCGCGAAGCAGCGAGAATTATAACTGGTTTAACTTCTTATGCGAAAAATTAATCTTTATACATTGAATATTATATATTATATATTAATTTGACTCCAAGCTATCTATCAAATTTATTACCCCCCTCAGTAGGTGATAACTATCCATATGATTTAAGAAATAAGGAAAACTTCAGGATTCCAAATTATCGACTTTCTACATTAAGTAACTGGAACTCTTTAGATGATGTTATCAAATCACTACCTCTATCATCTTTTAAATTAGCTCTCTCCCAAAATGTTCCCAAAACTCAGCCCTGCTTCTATAGTTATAGGGAAAGAAAATTAAGCATCATACATGCTAGGCTAAGACACCGTTGTAGCTCCCTTAAAGATGATCTCTTCTATGTAAATCTAGTTCAAGACTCACAATGTGCATATTGTGGGCATTTTTGTGAAAATGCATACCATTTCCTTTTCGAGTGTCAATACTTTTCCACTGCCCGTTCAGATATATACAAATTAATCTGTTGTTACTTTTTGGTAACGAAGACTTGGCTTTGGATGTAAATAATGATATGTTCGAACATGTGCAGGCTTTCATCAAATCCAGCAAGATATTTTAAACATGCAAGTTGTGTCTATCTTTATATCACTATTTTATATCACTACTTTATATCACTACTTTATATCACTATTTGCATAATTATGTAAAATTGACTAATTAAACTTCGACTTTGTAAATGTCTACGTCATCAATTGTGTAAAATGTTTTGTTGATAGGAGATGGCTTCATAAGTTGTCATAACTTGTGCCTAATCCTTTGTGCCTATTTTGGACAATAAATATATCTAAAGTCAAAGTCATAAAGTATTGCTCGGTAGAAAAACTCGTCCGCAACATTGTATAAATAATATTAAGTATTCGCTCCTTAGAAAAAATCGCGTCCCCAACATTGCACATATTGGGTTAAGTATTCAGACACACTACATCCTAAACTCAAGCTATACCATACGGGGTTAGTCCGAAGATAGTTGACGCTGTGATTAACAATAATATATGTTGTGATATATGCCATGTATCTTATTCATTGTATGTACCTGGGTATTATATACACTAAGACTTAAGTGTACCAATGTATTTTCACATATTTCATTTTTTGAACGTTTTTTTCGTTTAATACCAATTTTTACTCGCCATTTGTACTTGGTCCTTATCACCTTTACCGCGTTGATGGGTATGTATGAGGGGCTTACCTAGCGGAAATCCTGACTGGTCTTATTTTCATGATAATAGTTTTGTTCAATCTGACTGGTCTTATTTTCATGATTATAATTTTGTCCAATCTGACTTGTCTTATTTGCATGATTATAATTTTGTCCAACCTGACTGGTCTTATTTGCATGATTATAATGTTTTCCAATCTGAATTGTCTTATTTTCATGATTATAATTTTGTCCAGAATCTCCATATAAATACATATTGTGTTCCTACTATGCCCTCAATTTTATTTTGTCAACATCCCTGTATTTGTTTATGTAATGAAAAGTTATTTCGTCAGATTGTATGTCTGGAGACTGGTGACTCCCTGGGAGCTGGTGAGATGGGAGAGATCATGTGTAAGGGGCCACAGGTTATGAAGGGCTACCTTAATAACATGACTGCCACCAACGAAACTATAACAGAAGACTGCTGGATAAAAACAGGTTGCCAAGCTTTCATTCAGACAACTTTCGTCAATTGTTCATTAAAATGTATTATGACCACTCTATAACAGTAACATGTTGCGTCACACATTTCATAGTAATATTAATAAAACAGTAAAACATCCTTATTCAATTATTGATTTATTTATCGTACTTTAAAATTTCCCAGTGTAAAAAGGTACTGACACTTTTGGGGGAAAATACAAGAAACAAATGACTCAAATAGATTAAAAAAAACAATAGTAAAAAAAAAAAAAAGAATAAAATAAAAATAAAAACAAACAAAAACAAAAAAACAAACAAAAAACAACAAAAATACAAAGAATACTGAAAATTGCTCACTGTTTAATCAATGTCTGAATCTTATACGTCTTGCTTTGTTAATACCTGTTGATGAATTTAATTAATCAGGTGATATCGGGTACTTCGACAGTGATGGCCACTACTTTGTGGTTGACAGGCTGAAAGATATCATTAAATACAAAGGCTACCAGGTACGAGATAATATAATTGCGTTTGTCTCCCCTTACATGACACGTGTTTAAATCATTCCTTTTAAGCGTTCGTATCTAAGAGTTACCTTATCCCCTATGAAGATTTGTTTTTAAATTATAAAACAAAAACAAAGAAGCATACTTGTGTTCTGAATGCTTCTTTTTGTCGGTTTGTTATAAGGGTACATCTTCACTTCAACTATTTCTATCATTCCATTATGTAAAAAAGTTACTTAAATATAGCTAAAACGCCACAGGTAAATTTGTAAAACGGATTACTATGCAGCTCTTTAAGCCAATAAAAAACAAAGTAACAAATGTCGTGATCATGATATGTGATGAGAATGCAATTTTTGCTAATAAAAATACATGCTTCAAGCAAGGATTGAATTATTACTAAATAAGTCTGATATTCAGAAGGACGGGTGTGAACGAAACACACATCTTATGGGTGGTCAGTTGGCACCTGTCCGACCACGTGCCACAGATTCCTTTCACAGCAAGACCTCTCGCGCGCTTTCATCGGGTTCAACAAGAGTAATTGATCATAGATGAGAATAGTTTCACCTGTTTAGGTTTCATAAATACATTGACAAAGGCGATGACCATTAAGTTATACATCATTGATGAAAATAAACCATTCGTGTTTGCCAGATCTCCCCGACATACCTGGAATCCATTCTGACGTCACATCCGGCGGTAATGGAGGCAGCAATCGTTGGTATACCATGTGATGAAATGGGAGAGGTACCTCGGGCGTATGTGGTTAAAAAGTCATCTGTTTCGGCTGAAGAACTGATCAAACTTGTCAATGGTATGGTATGATATTTAAATCATCATCATAATCATCATCATCGTCGTCGTCGTCATCGTCGTCTCGTCGTCGTCGTCATTGGATTGGTTTTATGCTAAGAGTAATATTTTATTGCACTATGGCATCTGATCGTGAGCAGGTTTGACGTAATGAATTGGAAAAAAAGGAAGATAGGTAGATATTTGCCGTTATGTCCTTCTGTGGTTCGGAAATCGGGTTGAAAGCCACGTATGTTTGACTAACATCGCCATTTTGGCTTTCCCTTCCAATTATGCGGCGATACCGGTTCAATTTGACAAACGATAGTACCATTTTCAAAAAAAATATGGAATGGTCGAGTGTATAGCTTTACACTATTCTTATAGTAAAATCTTTTCCATGTTTTAGTTATTTACTGTGTTAGCAGACTTTCTACGGTTCCGTTCTAAAACAATGCACTAAATGAAATGGTCTGACCACATAACTGGAAGAGAAAAATAACACGGCTTGTTGTTTTCCCACCACAGACGATCATAATATCACAGTAATGTAGGTCTGATGGGCTCTGTTTTGTATGTTAAACGACACCACAAACGTGAAATCTGTGTTTTTTCCCTTGATAATTAGATTTCCATTAGCGACCGAGTTCATATTTCACTTGACAGGCAAATATCTACCTAGCCAAATCTACCTTCTTTTCCGAATTCATTATCCCGTAACTTGCTCAATAGCTGACCCATTTCTTTATAACCCTTATTTGGTTTTCTCTATCAAAACGTTATTATTATAATATATATATATGGACATTGGGTTGGGGTTTCTGGTGAAGTCTTTGTGGTGGCTCGGTGAAGTTAAATTACAAAAAGCGTTCCATTTTACTTTCAGATCAGGTGTCGCCTTTCAAAAGGCTACGTGGAGGGCTTGAATTCGTAAAGGAAATTCCAAAGTTGCCTAGTGGTAAAACTTTACGACGAAAAATGAAAGAAGACACATGGAAGTTGGAAAGAGACACACAAAAGATAAACATGTAAAGACAATTAAAACAATGGATAAAGGCATGATACGGCTCATCACTATGACAACACAAAGCAAACAAATGTTTGATTAAAGTGAAGAAATGATAAATGTCAGACTGGAATAGGGATATCTCTAGCCAGATCATCCAAGCATGACTATGTAACATCTTTTATTGTAATAATACATTGTATATAAAGCATCAATATATTTTTTCTTGTTATATCAGCAATCTATATTTCTGGATTTTTCTACCAATCTATAAACTTGTACTGGTTCGCTCGTTGTCTGTTGAATGTGGCCGGGTGGTGTGTCCAGCTGGATGTCTTTAGTAGTATGCTTCAGTGAAGTAGCACTTTAATGTCACAGACAAACGCAAACATAACGCGGTTTCCAAAAATACGCACACATATATAAACTACACATCTTGCACCCCGGGGTTGTCGTCCTTAATGACCATAGCTGTTGATAGGGCGTTTAACAATACAAACCTAACCTATTTAGCATTACAAACTCAGGAACGCGAAACGACACAATATGCCAATTGTATGAGGTTTACTTCCCTTCTTCAGTCATTCCACAAGCTAGTGATATTTAAATAGTCGGAGTTATCTTCCCTACATGATACATTGATTGGCATAGTTATAAACATAAGCTGAAATGTTTCAAGGCATCAAGGTATCAAAAACATTGTCACTAAAATGAGGTGCTCGCTCTACCGACTTCATTAATGCTTATTCACATTCATCATTTCTTGTACGAGTTTACTTTTCAACCAACTGTGATCAAATTGGTGCCACTTTTACTATAAATAGATTTTTGAAGTACATACTCAAAACTTCATTAATAACCTTATTGTCATGATCAGACTTCAAACTCTTAGTCACAACTATGATCTCATTTAGCAGTGTTTTCCTGAGCAACATTGTGATTAGACAATTCGTATTGTGCGAGATGCCTTTTTTCTTGTAAAACAACTGTTGTATTCAATCCCCGAGGTTTATCGTAACTTGTGTGTCTCGTTTTAATTCATTTGAACACTTTTTGCCCCTATCATCATTGACAAGTCCTAGAAGGACGAAAATGTAAGATGCCGTAACACCACTGACAAGTCCTAAAAGGACGAAACAACTGTACGACGTAGTTAAATTCATTTTGGCTATGCGTTCGATTTGAAAGTTGTTAATAACTTATGTGTCATTGATAAATCCTTTGTTATATTATGTACGTATTATTGAAATATGATATGGTTACACGATAAGAAATACGCCGGGACTGAGAAAACATTAAACAAACACTACTTCTACATTCAGGAAGGGTCTTATAAGTGAGGATTTGCTAGTCACGTGGCAGGTGTATTCGATGACGGCATTTCATTCTCAATTTACAAGGTCTCATCCACGTTCGATATGTTTACTCATATTTTGGCCTCTTTCTTCACTACGACATTTTGTTATGGAAATCTACTTAAGGGTCATCTAGATTGCAAGTCTAGTGATATCTCATAATTTACAAGCCTATAAATCATGAGTCATGACTGTGGTGCAATTTAACAGAAACAATTGGTAGTATGCATCATGGCTAACCATGGGCCTTGCTGTCTAAATAGCAGAACCATTGATATTAGTGATCTAATGCACAAGCCTATAAATCACTTCTATGTAGCAATGGAAAGGAAGTAACTTGATCAATTGTTAGTATGTACCGTGGCTAACCATGGTCTTGCTTTTGACATGTAATTTAAGCTCTTTGAAAATTTCAACAAAACATGTGAAAAATGTATGTTTCAAGTCAACACAATTCGCTCATTTGCATCACATATATTGTTTAAAATAATCATGATGTTTTGTACAAAAGTTTCTATAGCACACAATAGGAGCATTGGTTTGACCGAATTTGACTTTATATTAACATAAACACTTCTATTTTGACCAAGAAGAATGTTTATTGGAAAAAACTTTCAACCGCTAAGTTGGAAGTGAAAGATGCAAATTTCTGAATAAGGCCCAAAAATACAAAGTTGAACCATTTGTCTTGAAAACAACATTCTACTACGTCAGATGTCTTAATAGTACTAAATAGGGCGTTTTAATTGATTGAAATGCCATCCTTTATGCCATATGAGTGTGATATTATTCACAGCCGCCATTTGCATTTCAAAGTCAAAATAAAATAAGTGTTTATAATTACATAAAGTCAAATCGGGTGAAACACTTGCTCCTATTCTGTGCTATACACACTTATTTCTTTAGTGTTGATTATTTGTGTGACTTAGAATCATTCCCTGTTACACCTTACCTCAAAGTATCTCAATAGAATGAAGAGTTAGTATCCGCAGCAAATTATTGGTGATTTTGACAAACTATAAGTCCAGACAAACATCTTGGTATCTTATATGACTAGTTTTGTGCAAATTTTTGGGTATATATTCTCTTTTGAAATTAAACATGATTCCTGATGATAATGACCCTAAAAAATCGTTTAAAGTCCAATACTGATAAAACATCGACCGTTCAAATGTGTTGTTTTAAGACGACTAAATCAAAACAAAGGATGTGAAACGCATGGAATAATATCATCTGTTGATTTTGCCAGCTTAATCAGAAGAACTAGGAGATCTTCTTGTTTTTCACTCATACCACAGATTATCTTCTCAGGTGCTACCGATGTTCGTCCCGCCCGTCCCGTCGCGTCTAGTCCGATGCTAATCTCAGGAATCCTTACTAAACTTTGCATACATAATAATTATATAAGTATGATGTCGTTTTAAGCACTTTACTCGTTTTCACGGATCAGGCATTCAAGTTGGTATCCACAACCTCTGATTGGCTGAAATCATCTACAGGAAGTAACATCTGTTCTATTTGATGGATATCAATGAAACATGATGGGAGGGATAATAACATATTATTTTAAATGAAAACAAATGCTTAATTACGATTCAGGATGGCCGTCAAATGAAGGTTTTTGATTAGTCAAAATTTAGATAATGTCCAATTTAATGAAAATTTGCATGTACATGTGGTTTTGGTTAAACTAAGACAATAGCAGTGTGAATTTAATAAAAAAAAAAAAAGGCTGCCATTTATTACCCTCTTATTGATTAATATCCTTGTACTTGCTTTGACTGTTTCGGTATAATGTCAATATTATTTGTGGCCTTATCGTTTGTCGAGGTTTAATCCTTTAATCGAGGTTTAATACATTTAGACAATTCAGTATTCTGCCGTTCTTTTAAAGATACTTACATATTGTTGCAAAATAATATGGTCATTTTTTTTCACACCTTAGTGACTATAAACTTGTCTGAGAAATGACAATGTTGCTATGGCGATATCGCCTTACTGCTGTGCTAGATTGCGTGTGACCTACTTTTCTCTATTTGACATAATCAACATCACGTTTTTAAAAGGTGGTTAAAAACCACTACATCATGCATTTGGTACCCCTGTGCTATTTTATGTTTTTTATCTAGCCCTTTCTTATCGTTCGGAGTACGAGTGTTATCGGGCAGGTTGAAAATGGACGAGCGTAATAAAAAAACAAGTTAAAAGATAAGGTGTTTTTTGTGACATGTCAAAGAAATAAACGGCGTAATTCACACTCAAATACCATTTATCACAGCTATCATTCGATCTTAAAAGTCATACAGTACATGTTGTTAACGCCATAAGGAAGTTTTCAACAATTTCATGTAAGCGTTTTATTTGTTTGTTATTTTTCAAAGTTTTTAAAAACAATAACAGGTAATGATCTGTTCCAATATTACTTTGATTAAAAAGGTCAAACATGTCAAAACTATAAAACGACAATTTTACTCTTGTGTCAATTATGTGCATCAATTTACGAATAACACATTCTTTGGTTAGAAACACTGAAGTGTTTTGACTTTTTGCTATTACAACATCAATACAACACCAGAGTATGCCTAAACAAGGACAAAATATACCACATCGTCATCACATAAGGACAAAATATACCACATCGTCATCACAAGGACAAAATATACCACAACGTCAACACACAATGACAAAATATACCACAGCGAAAACACACAAGGTCAAACTATACCACATCGTCATTACACAAGGACAAAATATACCACAACACACAATGACAAGATATACCACAGCATTAACACGCAAGGACAAAATATACCACAGCATCAACACACAAGGACAAAATATACCACATCGTCATCACACAAGGACAAAATAAACCACAGCGTCAACACACAAGACAAAATATACCACAACGATAACACGCAAGGACAAAATATACCACAGCATTAACACGCAAGGACAAAATATACCACAGTGTTAGCACACAAGGACAAAATATACCACAGCGTCAACGCACAAGGAATAACATACCACAGCGTCAACACACAATAACAAAATATAACACATCGTCAACACACAAGGACAAAATATACCACAGCGTCAACACACAAGGACAAAATATACCACATCGTCATCACACAAGGACAAAATATACCACATCGTCATTACACAAGGACAAAATATACCACAGCGTCAACACACAATGACAAAATATACCACAGCGTTAACACACAAGGACAAACTATACCACATCGTCATTACACAAGGACAAAATATACCACAGCGTCAACACACAATGACAAAATATACCACATCGTCATCACACAAGGACATAATATACCACATCGTCATTACACAAGGACAAAATATACAACAACGTCAACACACAATGACAAAATATACCAAAGCGTTAACACACAAGTACAAAATATACCACGGCGTCAACGCACAATGACAAAATATACCACAGCGTTAACACACAAGTACAAAAAATACCACAGCGTCAACACACAATGACAAAATATACCACAGCGTTAACACACAAGTACAAAATATACCACGGCGTCAACGCACAATGACAAAATATACCACAGCGTTAACACACAAGTACAAAATATACCACAGCGTCAACGCACAATGACAAAATATACCACAGCGTCAACACACAAGGACAAAATATACCACAGCGTCAACACACAATAACAAAAAATAGCACAGCGTCAACGCACAAGGACAAAATATACCACAGCGTTGTCACACAAGGACAAAATATACCACAGCGTCAACACACAAGGACAAACATACAACACCGTCAACACACAATAACAAAATATACTTCATTGTCAACACACAAGGACAAAATATACCACAGCGTTGTCACACAATAACAAAATATACCACAGCGTTGTCACACAATAACAAAATATACCACAGCGTTAACACGCAAGGACAAAATATACCACAGCGTTATCACACAAGGACAAAATATACCACAGCGTTGTCACACAAGGACAAAACATACCACAACGTTAACACACAAGGACAAAATATACCACAGTAGTATGTTGGTAGTAAGGTGACATTTTGTTATATCTAAAAGAATACCGAAAAAAGCATCCGTAGTAATTTGGTATAAAAACATGAATTAACTATCAAGAGTTGTCATCATATTATATAATATTCTAGAACTAAACAACCTAAATCAGTATATCAAGAATACGAATACAGTTCTATAGAATTCCTAATTATCCATTCAATACAGATTCATATTCATATTGTTGTTTATTCTTATTATAAACTATACCTTATAGAAGGGAAAACAATGGGAAGTTATTTAAAGAACTGGAGGAATTTGAACCCGAGACTCCTGTGTTTAAAGTCAGGAATTTACCAAATGAGCCACGTAAAATTGCTCCATCAGCTGAGCAGAGAGAACATTAAAATCATGCACATGCAACACCGACCTGTTCCTTCTACCATGTTTCGCTAATGTTTTCCGTGTCTTCGCATATTTTGTTTATATATAGGATAAACATGTAAAGTGATTGACTATCACGTTTTGTTCACTGTCCGATAAATCATTATAATTTTGAGGTATGTCCTTACGTGAAAGGAGGTGACTGACACAAGTCGATTGTTTAAAGGAACTTGGACGGCCTAGAAGTACAAAGTCATAACTCAGGTTTTGAGGTTTTGAGAAAAATGGAGTTGAAGATTTGACGTGTTCAAAACACTGTAAGCAATATAATAAAACAGGTGACTGGTTGAAAGCAACTGTTTTAACTGATTTAAAAGAATTAGACCATTTCAATTGATATCGAGAACAGATTCTTTAAGAAAAGCTCACTCAGGATTGTGATTTATTAAAATCCAAAAATTGACAAACCTGAGATGCGGCCATCTACTTCTCAGCAACCCGTGTTGGTTCCTCTAAACAATTGAATTGTTCCAAATCTTACCTCGAAGTTGATATTTTTTAAATGGTGGTAAGTTACCTAATAGTTCATCAAACAATGATACATTGTTTACATAATTTAATACGTAGGGAATACTGAGTCGTAAGCAATAATTAATAACAGAACTCCATTATCCTGCTATTTAGTCCATCTATATGTATATAATGAGAATTTCAACTTTGCAGCAGAATTTAAATTTGTCATACAGGGTAAAACAAAACCTCGAGAGCTCAAAGTCCACCAGCAGGTCACTAAAACTTTTCATTTAAAGGACTCAGCAAAATTTTGGTATGGGTTAGATCTTTTGTACCCTATGTGACACTTAAATAGAGCAAACTACACCTATTTAACCTTTTTATTGCTGATAGTGTGCCCATATCAGGTCGATTGGATATAGACAACTTGTGTTGATTGGACTTTATCAAGCCATCACCAGGTGTACATGTATGTGTGTTGTAAACATATGGAAATAATTCGCATTATTATAATTTGCATACTGGGGCTTGTGACATTATAAGAGACCTCCATGATTAGCACACGCTAATGACTTGATTGATATAACGTCTCACAGTTGACAGGCATATAAATGCATTACTGTCCACATCAGAATTATTCACCAGATTGGATATAAAGATGAGCGGTGATAGTACAGACTGAGAAGATCACATGCTATTATAAACAGTGGTGTCTCTACGTACATGAACCGCTACAGGTAAATGTGCCTTACAAATGGAACCATCCAAAATTCCGATGTAACCACATTCTCGCGTGTGCCGAAAAGACAACATTTGTCACATTTGACCCAGTTCGAGCTTGTTAAACCTGATTGGATTGTCCCCGACAGGACGACAATTTCGTCTCGATAGCTATAACCAGATGGGTCGCTTTCTTGTGCAATATTTATCTGTGTTCAGTTTTTAGGGATTTTCAGTTCTCATAGGATATTGCACCTTAAACGGAATATATATCAAGACCTCGAGATGGATAATCCTGTGTTTAAAGGTAAGTTTGATATAAAATGGCGATGATGTTCCGGACGAGCAAGATATGTTTGGTGTAGTATTTATCTGCCCTTTTTGTAACAAATACAGGATTATAAAACATCATATCAGTATCTAATATTTCTACATTCCATAGCCAAACGAAGGTTATGGCATAGGATTGCCACCATATTCTATAAACACTTTTACTAAAAGATATATCTTGGGGAAATTCTCATTCAGTTTTGAAAACAAGCGAAGGTGCTGCTACACGTTTTATGGCCAACAGTTTTTGCTACAAGTTCGACCAATCCATGCGTAATAGTATAATGTTTTAAGACATGATGATTTCTTGGTAATTGTCTTGATACAATCAGGTGTCCCAATACTTGTCCGGATACATACAGGTGTCCAAATAGTAAAATGGATACATGCAAGTATCTTACTTATTGTCCGGACACATACAGATATCTTCATAATATGGATACATACAGATGTCTTACATATTGTCCGGACACATACAGATATCTTCATAATATGGATACATACAGATGTCTTACTTATTGTCCGGACACATACAGATATCTTCATAATATGGATACATACAGATGTCTTACTTATTGTCCGGACACATACAGATATCTTCATAATATGGATACATACAGATGTCTTACTTATTGTCCGGACACATACAGATATCTTGATAATAATATGGATACATACAGATGTCTTACTTATTGTCCGGATACATACAGATATCTTGATAATAATATGGATACATACAGATGTCTTAATAATTGTCCGGATACATACAGGTGTCTTAATAGTTGAATAATGCATTGATAATGTGTTTTTAATGAACTGATACTCGCATATGTCGAAACAATAAAACTAGATACAGACAGGCGACTTAGATCAAACAAAACATGTGATACTCACGTCAGACTAAAATGAAATATCTTCACACAAGTGTACATGGCTCATATCAAAATAAAATCTCTTAATATACCCACCACCTAAGATAACGGAAACATGAATCTGAGTTGGATGATAATGAATGTGTCATGTAATCCACTTATAATTAAGGTAAACAAACGGGTAAGTACTCGTGTGTCTCGTTTTCACCAATGATTACATTGAACACTATAAAGGTGAATAGACAAAAAAAATTGTATCTATATGTCAATTCTAGTAAAAACAACAACAACATCAACAACAAACCAAAACAAAACAAAACAAAACCAAACCAAAACAACAACAACAACAAAATAAAAAATTGATATGTCACAGACCTTCAGGTCAAAGTAGAACATGGAAAACATGATGAACGGTATCTTACAGAAAAATGCCAAAAGAATTTTGTCAACATATCAACGACGGACATGGTTATCACACCCTGAAGTGAACTTATCAGCGGATGAATGACAGAATCAACACATATTAGATATCGCCAAACATAATCAAGCCAGCGTACTTATAAAACACGGTCTTATCGGTTGTCACAGGATATGACCGAATTCAAAATTCACAGACAAAAGTCCTGGTACCCATTGACTGCCGGCTATGTGTGTCTAACGTTGATCCCTCGACCATATCTTATCCTCCCTATTATTCACCATAGATACCAACCCTATAGTCCTTATTACATTACATAGTAATATAAATTCTTAATATGAAGTTGTACTGCATATAATACCAGATAGTTACTGTAAATCACTTATTTTTCGTGTGGGATTTATTTTCGCGCTTATACGCGAGGAGAGTGAAGCGTGAATTCAAATCCTTAACAACTATTTGCATGACAATGAAACCTTTCGATGGCGGCCAAGCTACCGGTAACCGATATTATAGGAGTCTTGCGGAGTCCGTGACTATAATAGCTCTTCATTCGAGAATCTAAAGTCATTTCTAGATCAGATTTCGCGAAACCATATATTCGTTAATATGTCTGAAGAGGTAAGTTCGCGAAATAAAATATTTGCGAAATCTAAGTGATTTACTCCGAAAACGAACGATATTCTTCTAGATAAAAAACAAAGTCTGAATTGTTTGTGTGATGTCTACTTTATTAAAGTCAAACTGTGTCATGTGAATGCATTTTATTTTATTTGCAAATAATGTTAAAATGTCATTATAGAACAAGACGACAAAACTTACTGAACACAAATCCTATATTTCTTATTTTAATACCCGTTTAAACGTTAGAAGTTTACCCCATTGAGTGATTCGTAATTAAGAGACGAGTTAGTTTGGTATCTTTTCTATTTTTGCTTTGAGGCCGCCTCACTTTTGGGCATTAGATGAGCATTCGCTCCTGTGAGGAAGGCTTTGGGTTCTGTCCTCTGGTGAAGACATACCATGTAGCAGATTCTTTAAAATTGGTAGTTACTACTACTCAGCCTGTAGTCATACTCAGCCTGTAGTCAGTATAATGTGAACGGTTAGGTTATTCTGCTGGGCGTCTTCGGCAATATATTTCGGTGAGGTAACACTATAATGTCGGCATCAGTTCCGAGCTATCAGAAGGAGACAAACACGAACATATCGCAGCCTTCCAAAACACAAATACACACTACATACATGCATCTACACAGGAGAGGCCGTCCTTAAAAAGACCAAAACTGTTGTTATAGGACATTAACAAGGCAAATTAAACTCTTACGTTACAATAGTGCTCCTATGATGACGGCTCATTTGCATATTCATTGTAAACGTAATATATCGTTTTCAATGAATGCCAATATTGAACAGCAAATTGGTTCTGTGATATGATAAATCAAGTTTGTTTTTGTCATTTGTCGTGCATTACTAGGTTTTAGAGAATATTTTATTTGTAAACCCCTTCCAATGTGACCTTGGTGAGTTTTTCGATTCCTGCGAAAATGCGTTAGCCCGACACTTCTATTGAAATCCTAGTTTTAAATGTTTCGTTGCTATGTCATAATAAATCTTTCTACTATCTAGGTTATCAATAGGTTATACAAACTTAAAACTTAAAATACATGTTTTAGCAAATACTCATAAAAAACATCGCGAAAATAAAAGATTTTTATAATAGCAAGATAACCTAAGGCCAAAACAAAATATATTTTTTTGTAACAGCAAGATAAATTAACGCAAATAAAACTCAATTTTACAGTTTTTAAAATCGTCTGCAAACACATAAAACACCAAAACATTATGTCATATATGCATAATATCGCAGCAGGTCAAACTGTTTCAGCTGTACAGAACTTGTGTACAATTTAACTTTCAACATAAATAAGCTAGCACTAAGAAAAGAAGAAAAAACTTACACACGTGGATTCGACGAATAGGTTGCTGTCCATCCAGTGCTTATAAGTCCGAATAATCCAGTATGGATATGGTTTATACATGTATGTGGAAGTTATCAGAAGGTAACATTGGCTGAAAAAAAAATGAAAAAAAACAACAAATAAAATAAATTTTGAGGTAGCAACACTGGTAGGGAATGTACGGATGACAAATAAGATATTAGCAGCTTCCAATTCACTTAAATTCAAGTTAAATACAACAGAGCCAAAAATGAAAATACATACTGTCTGTATCCCTGGTACACGACATTTATAGACACTACATAGAACATATGGCTAGAAAACTTCATTTGAAATCAAAAGTTGAATATGTCACAAATAAACAAAGACAAGGGCGTCGATTGGCATGTGCTTCTGGTAAATTTGACCTTTTCTTATGTATATACCGGTAAGTACCACTAGTCGCATGCGTTGAATAGGCATATGACTTTAGTAAGGCTAAACCTCATAGCAATACAAACATCGACTACAAAACGGGGCGACCCATCAATCTAATTATCCCTTATGTTAGATACGTAAACAGAGATAAAATATTATCGCCCAATGTTCTATTTCTTTCTAGAGCACAACTACCCACTAGTTTACAGTCAGGGGTGAGATCACCTACGAGTTAAAATAATCATAAATGACAAATATCAAAGGTGTACATTGCCGACAAAGAGTAAGCAAGATCGTTTAAAAACAAGAAAAGGCTATTGTACATTATATACAATACCAAACGTTACATTGTTTATGCTTTTACCACATTCCAAATTTTAAATTCTGTTTTAACCTTTTCTGAATTTAGAGTGAATAACTAGTTTATTCCTAGATAATATATGGTAGTGCACTGCTACTCTAAATTGTATAAGCACTCAATATTAGACATTTCTCATTTTGAGTTAGACCTAGCTAGGAACGTGGAGACGGACACAGAGACAAGTAAAACAAAATCACTTTTCGTTTATGTACGTGATTACCTCGGTGTTAAAATCACAGGGACTTGGTACGATTTCCCAATCAACGGTCCATGAACACATGTATGACGTATATCATATCATGGTAGACTAAAGTTGTTACAAGTCGCTAAGCCAACTTTATTATATATCAACGCTAAGAGAAATAGTTAATTTTCCCTACAAGTGTTGAGCTATTTATGACAACGAATTCAAAAGCTAGGTAGGCTAGGTATGTCAATAATGAGTAGCTAATTATCCAAGGAAAATACACAGACCTGATGCCCTTCAATACTAAGATAATGTAATGCCCCGCCTGTGATGCGAAAATTTCAACAAGCTACAGTATGTAGATTTTTTACATACCTTAATCGCCATGTTGAAAAAAAGACCATATTCAAATATTCAATGAAACCTATTTGATTAAAATATGTTTGAAAAAGGCAGATGCGATCAAATTTTATCTCCTCATTGGTAGTCAATGGCGCAAACCAATGTGGTATAATATGTGCATTTGTGCGACCGATAGGTCACTCGGTACTATGTTATATTACCTGTGATATATACTTGTAGTTCTGCCCAAATGTATGGGTACTTTACCCAATACCACGTTAATAAATCAGTTTTTGAGATGAACTCTGTATTGGATGTTATAAGTCACCATATCCGTGTTCTGAAATAGGTCTACCTCAAATTGAGAAATGTTTAATACCAGGCCCCAGATGAACCCCACACTCCTACCCAACGGATAACCTACTTCCACCGCCTCTTTATAGTGATTTGGTCTGATAGTTCACTCCATGTATAAATCAGACACTCTTGTAGTGACTCTCCTGACAATTGTAAACGCGCTATCGCCATAACGTGGATATAATTTACGAGACTTGTTTACAAGATTTTGTTTACATTCAACAAAAACAACAATAAGCATCATAACTGGTACATATTTTTGTTTTTAAGTACAACAACAACAACTATTATCATGAAATTTGGAATTTTTGTTTAACAAAAACAACAACAACAACAACAACACAACACAAGAACAACAATTAGCATGATACCTGGTATTTTTGTTTTAAGTACTACAACAGCTGTTAGTATGATACTTTGCATTTTTGTTTCAGATGGCACCGATGAGAGCAATAGCGATATTCGAAAGAGAATAAAAGAGTTTCCAAAGGACGAAAAAGATGGAAATACCAAACCTAATGCGGTCAAGCTCGAGAAACAGGTGGGGCTCATCAGTGGCACTTCCTTCATTGTCGGAACAATCATTGGTAAGATCCTCTCAATTGCATTGATGACGTCATATATTTTTGAGTAAATATATGGCTCCGAAATTATGCTTGTCCTGTCCAGACACACTAGACTCTGAGTCATTAGTTATATTTGATTTTTAGTTTTGATATCACTTAACCACCTTCTCATTGACATTGGTTTGTATTTAACCTGTTTTTGTTTTTAACGTTTTTTGTTTTTAATTCCGAGCAATAGTTGGGATAGAATGCGTCTGTTGTATCTCACTGAATGTAGATAGAGGCGACTAGTTATGGGCGCCCCTGCTAAATCAGAGTCATTCGTCCGGTGTGATTTGTTCAGTAAAACCAAAGAGTAAGGCCTACTGTATCCTAAAACATACTTAAAGACAGGACCCTGCAGACACCTTGGTTTCCGTGTGTGTTTTCTACTTCGACAATATTTTTTCCGTTCTTGGCTGCGAGTCTCCTTGATAACCGTCCTTATATGACCCTAGCTGTTGCAGTTCCCAGGACCTGCCTGACAGAAGAATGATATAGTAAATTCACTGTCAAGGTTTATGTAAAGAGAAATCTGAACAAGTGACATGAGAATTTACAATCAACACCTCTTCTGCAGGTTTGAATAAACTATCATGTATGTTAGATACTGGACTTGTCTGGGGCATTGTCATGGTGTCCGTCTGATCAGAGTATTTTATGCAAACTCTAATCATGATACATGTACAAAATTGTTTCTGCACAGTGGACAATGATTAAAGATGCCATAACCGCCGACAAGGTATCACTGTTATTCACAAAATATGCATGAAATGTTTCTAATTAATTCCAAGTGAAAGAAATAACAGCGTCCAAAGAACATACCAAATATAGAGGCAAAGCACGATATGATTTCTTTAGGATATAAATGATTATTTAATGACTATACATTTGTAATTGAAAGACATTAAAAGGCGGCAATAGCGTAAATCATGTAACTTTTTGTATTATACAAAATATACAAGAGCATATTTTTTATTTTCTGTCAATCATACTCTCTTCTTTCCCGAGATGTAGCACTTTGGAAAATTGTTTTACCCGTGTTTGATTTAGACAAAATGTTTGCATGTTAATTTCCCGAGTAATAAGTTCAAGAATATAATCACCAGTGTTGAGATTTTATGCATTCTTGTTCCACATTTGCTGGTCGTTAGATACTCAGAATTGTAATGATGAACCAAGTGCATTACATCATCAATGACGGAAGATAAAATGTACGACAGAATTGATTACGTAACTCGATGGCATGGTTACGCTACATAAAGTAATGACGTAGTCATTTAGTGAGTGATGGGTGCAGCAGGAGCAAATAAAGATGTAGAGGCTGATTTTTAACACGAATAGGACTATTCGAACGTATAAATATAGTAATTGAGCGTTTCTTTTCGTTCCAGGGTCCGGAATTTTTATTTCCCCGAAAGGTGTACTGTCGGAGACCGGGTCGGTGGCGCTAAGTCTGATTGTTTGGGCTGGGGCCGGATTATTGGCATTAATGGGTAAGTATCTCGGAAATAAAATAAAATATAGTCTAAGGAACTGCTGTTCAAATAAATTCAAACGAAGACATCACAGCAAAAACCAATGATAAATAGTCTTCTTCGTTAAAAACTTCCAGTTCTTATGTTATTTTAACCCCGAATAATGATATCATTTACTAACGACATCCTTAATTAGCAAGTTACTGGAAAGGAGCAATATCAGGTTCTTAGAAAATACTGTTGTTTTAAATAAACTACAATATAGATTGATACAAGAACTGTATTGCTTATTTGAAGTCGATAAAATAATTGCAAAATATGAACGAAATCTTATTTTGTTTGAGACCAAATGCAAGAATGATAACAGTTTTTTCCCGAAGATTAAGCATCGCATATTTCATCGTTGACATGTAAATTAGATCAAAACCTGGTCACCTGTCACATCCACCAAAGGTGCCCGTGACCTAATCTTATCTTTATGTGAATACAGGAGACAAGGTATGCATTTAATATAACAATAACAATAATAAGGAGAGTTCTAAAACATTATAATAAAACGTTTGTTTATCAGGAAAATCTGAACTTAGGGGATATGTAGTTTAGTGTTTATGGCTTTTACTGATATTAACTGAAACAAACATAGGGGGTTAATAATGTTTGACTTTCAACATTGATATGGTTTCTTGTCATAAATCCTTTGATATTTCGCAATAACAATACTTAAATCTCCTGGTGCTCCAAGTACAGTGTATACTTAGCGGTGTGTTGACTAAGCAGTTAATCAAAACAGAGGCTCATGCCTCGATCAAGCACACTTGAGCACGGGTTCCATGTCTGTAAAACAGCATTGTATTGTATCCGGAATTATGTATTTAAAGATATTTTATTGCTTTAAATATCAGCAAAAGGGTTTGGCACAAATATAAACATTTTATTAACTCTTAAATTGAATTTATTTCGAAACTGATGTAAATTGAATGAAGTTTCACTTTTTTAATGAAATGCAGGATATTTAGCAATTTTAATGAAGCTTTCGCTCCCGCATGGACTAGAACCGCGTCTAGTTGTTGTAAAATATTTCAATCCATGTATTTCCAGTTTTTCTTTATCATTTGTAGACTTTAAGTATCAGACACGTTCCGGCGGACTACAAAAGAAAAAAAGCACAACCACTTTAACTTTGATTAGTTTACAGCTCTCACTTTACCCAGATATCTTATACCTACAAAAATACCTGTTTGTTGTAGAAGTCAGTGCCAGGATGTCCAATTCCACTGTTTATAGATTTTTAACCGGCCATAATGGTCATGTTTGGGCAAAATACGTGAACAATAGGTTCAATACATGTGCATGATAATTAAAACCGTCTTTAAAATAATTTTATGATGATATCTAATAGGCTTAGATTAAGGTTTCATATGACTAAGTATCAATGCCGTTATAGCTAAGTAAAACACCTTTTTCGTTTTCTGCCCACCACGTTTTCTGAGATTAATCAAAACAAATAAACAAATTCACTTCCCAGAACATTCATACATGTATAGACTACTGCAAAAACTGCAATAAAAAATCACTTCTTATAGGCTTTGCTCCTTTCCTTTTCAATATATATATGACCAGTTAAGACAAATTGTGTGTCATTGCACGGACATACTCTATGTTATAATCAAACACTAATCACGTAAACACGTAATACACAAATTCTTTTGAGTTTTAATCATTGTTCGGGTATTATGTTGGTATTCCTTTTTGTATTATGTCAATATCGCAGTTGCATTCGGAATCGCCGATTTATTCTAATTATGTTTTTACTTTGCGCCATGTCTACAAAGGATCTCTATGTTATGCGGAGTTGGGGACCCTTATTAGGAAATCTGGTGGAGAGTATCAGTACATCAAACAGGCCTATGGAAACGTGGCCGCATTTTTGTATGCATGGACATCCATCATAGTCATTCGAACCTCCTCTATGGCTATCATCTGCTTAACGTTCGGAGAATATGTTGCCACCTTCTTCCCTTATTGTGGCAATCCGGAACTTCCCACGAAACTAGTTGCTGCATTAGCCATACGTAAGTATTCTGACAGAGTTAGCTTATAGCTTAAGGCGCCATTATCCATATCGTATAATCAAAAATAACGTAATCATAAATAAGAATATTTAGGGTAAAAATCTAAAACTTCATTGAATCAAAAGAGAAAAACAATCTATCATAAAGTTCTCAAACTTGACCTTTATATGGTCGGGTAAGTGTTTAATTCTTGAGTTGAGGTTGTAGATAAAAATGTCATTAGTGACAACATTTATCCAAAACCTGAAACTATCAAGACGGAGATACTGTATAGTTGTTTCATTTCAAGCGACTCATTTTCGCGGTTCCATGCCTTGTTAACATTTTGCAGTAAAACACTTCTTTTTATTTCTTTATAGATGCAAAAACTCGCTGGGTGTTTATTTTCGCGATTAATATAATGACTGGGAATAAAGAGAAAATTATATTAAATCTCCGTAAATGTTACCAACTATACTGAATAATGCAAAACATTTTTTTTTTCAAATCCTATATCGCATTCCAATCCGCTTTATGATTTTTTACTACATGGAAATTTGGCGCAGCAAGTTGGAATCTTCGTTCCTGTGACTTTTTTTATTAAGAGCAAAGACGTTATGAATAATGACTAAAGTGTGTGTCCTTAGGCGGCGCAATCTTTAAGTTGATTCTAGAGTAGTACAAGAACACGTTCAGGTAAATATCGCCCAAACAAAGAGAACACGGCCGAGAACAAGAGAACAGAGTTCACCGTACGGGCCTTGTCAGTTAATACGTGCAAACTGGTTCGTCTATTTTCAGGAATAGGTATCGACGGACCTGCAGAAGTTGATACAGGACTTGAAAGTCTTTGAAGGCTAGACTTATAGGGCTATAATACATGTAAAATCCCCAGGTCACATCTCATTTCATAAACGAACAACACTTGTCAAAACGATACAACCGATAAACTAAAACGGTCATTACTATGCGTTAACGACAATCTTCGTTTCTTTGTTCACCTGCTAAATGTGTGGTGTAAAATTTGTTCCGGAAACAGTGTTCCAAGTCGATGCTCTTTGTGTTTGTGCGAAATTTTCACCTCAAGAACGATATTCCTGGGTAAAAATATCTATCCCGTGAACGTTATTGTCTATTTCTATCTAAAATTGTGAACATTTAAACCAAAAGGGCACCAAATCGTATTGATGTATTTACACATCTTCAGTAGGCATGCTGTAAACCATTAAATGAGTGCTATTTTGTTTACAGTGACCTTGGCCATCATTAATTGTATTGACACTCGCCTGGCCACTAACGTCCAGGTGTTTTTCACGGTCGCAAAGTTGATCGCTCTGCTCATAATCTCTATCGGAGGCATAGTACGCTTGGCACAAGGTAAGTCATCATTTAAATATGACGTCATGTAAGTATACGACAAGATACATATTATTAATAATTAACATAATCTATTGCGTTATGCAACATTTTTGTTTGTTACATTTTCCCCCGGTTTAGCTGTCAGGGAATTAAGTCATCTGCCAGCGGTGTGTAAACCCGAGACCTAAAATACAGATTGGGCCTAAAACCGTCCACAGTTTCTAAAAGCTGCTATCGGAAATTGCCCATTCAATTGGGTGATAGTTAAATGTTAAAAAATTAATTTTTTATGACAATCGCCGTTTCATTTTACTTATAATACATGTATAAATCTTGGTTTATTTTCCAAACTTCAGTCTAGGAGTATCATTATCATGGGCTGAATATATTGGCCAAGTTCTATAGAGTATAGTGATTTGAGATATACTAGCTGAATCGCCGTCAAACCGCAACCAGTCAATTAAAAACCTTGTGTTATTGAATGTGAATAGACTTTGGTATAACATAGCCAGTGTATGACCTTTCTAACTAGAAACTGTCAACTATCCTTTTTAACTGTACATGGGACAGCATTTACCATAGAAGCGATTTACGTTTGATAGCTATAGTTTAAGGAATTGTTAAATCAATATATATTTTCTGTTTAGGGAATATCAAAGAACTACAGCGAGGATTTGAAGGGACAACAAATTCACCATCTACGATAGCATTGGCTTTCTATGATGCTTTATGGTCATATGATGGTTGGTAAGTAAGATTTGTCTACTTCCTGTTGTTTAGTCTGATTTTTGATACAAAGTAAAAATACAAATCCGTGTTCTAACATGGAGAATATTAACCGATAACGTTCCTCCTGCAGTTTCAGCTAGATTAATTCTAGCATTGCATGGCGGATTTCGCTGATGATGGCAACGAATATATGGCCCGAATATAACTGATAAAGTGCAGCTTTCAGACTTAAATACTTTTAAGAATAAATGTGATGTCTGAATTTATATTTGAAGTGATTTAAAGGAATTTCGAAAATACGTCAAAATGAGATATTATTTTCGATAGTTGGGTTTTTTGTTTTTTTTGTTTTTGTTTTCAAATGCTAATGCATTATTCGGGTTAAACGGAAGTATGGTTGACCACAGATTTCAAGATCTAACTCCACAAATTCAGGCCTAATGACTTGTTTTACCTGAATAAATATATTGTATAATCTGAAATTGATTGGCGCGATTGATTAAGCTGTTTCATAATTCATGTACATAAACAAATCTTGTAGATTTAATTGAAGAATATAGCATAATGACCATTTACGAAAAGCATAGTTTAGTGTGTTTCATTTAGTCATCTTAGTATATAACCTATACAGGTAGAATATTCTGTCAGACAAAGGTAGCTGACTATTAACATTGGGTCTATTGTCTTTATATATTGAACACTTTATAAAGTAATTTTCTTCTAGGAACAATCTGAACTATCTGACAGAAGAAATCAAAAACCCTAAAAAGTAAGTATTCCTTAATAGTTTTACACTTTTAAGTAAAATCTGTCACCGTATTTGTTGCCAACTGATCCCAGTTTCGGGCTGGAATCTGAAACACATCGTAATTTGGCGACCTAAAGAATACATCAATATTCTACTTAATAAAGAAGGTTCACATCCTTGAGATACCATGTTATAAAGATGTGTTAGGTAGTTTGTTTTAAAAACCTTTATAGCTTTCGTTTATAAACCATCCATAAAGTTTACACAAGATAATATTTTGTGTTGTTGAAAGCAACACATCGTACTAGTAGTTGTACCAAATGCATTATTCGTCTTTTTGTTTGTCAACGTCAAGTCTCGTGATTATGACACCATATGGGGTGCTGGTAGAAGGGTGGTAGGGGTGTTGGTGTGTAAATGGTAATTTACAAAGATACATTCTGTAAGTGTAGTGATTTACCTAATGCAATGATGCTAATTTTATCTACGTTTTGAAGGAACTTACCTCGTGCCAACATAGCTGGTGTCCTTCTAGTGACTATAATATACCTGCTAACCAACGTGTCGTACTTGACTGCAATGACGTCAGCAGAACTGCTAGCTTCCGACGCAGTGGCAGTGGTAAGTACATTCCATGGATATACATTATTATCTGAAAACAATAAAAAAAAAATTTCGACACAATAACAAAACCATGATACAAAAGTTGTAAGCTGTCCCTGTTGGTAACTTTGAAGGAAAAGATCGAGGTAATCGCTGATTTTGATGTGAAAATCAGATGTAATATTTGAGGAAACCTGGTAATAAAATCACGTCATTAGTCTTGAATATGATATCACGAGTAATCATCACGTTTGATAACTAGATATTTACATGTGATAACTTGACATTTACATGTGATAACTAGACATTTATATGTGATAACTAGACATTTACATGTGATAACTAGACATTACCATGTGATAACTAGACATTTAATGTGATAACTAGACATTACCATGTGATAACTAGACATTACCATGTGATAACTAGACATTTAATGTGATAACTAGACATTTACATGTGATAACTAGACATTTATATGTGATAACTAGACATTTAATGTGATAACTAGACATTTAATGTGATAACTAGACATTTACATGTGATAACTAGACATTACCATGTGATAACTAGACATTTAATGTGATAACTAGACATTTACATGTGATTACTAGACATTTACATGTGATAACTAGACATTTATTGTGATAACTAGACATTTAATGTGATACCTAGACATTTAATGTGATAACTAGACATTTAATTTGATAACTAGACATAAATAACTGATACGTTTTTAGTTTAATCAGTCTACTTACCCAGATTCACCAGATTGTTTGATTTATTTTAAAACGCAAGGAACTCTAATGTTTTAATACAAAATTCGTGACCTCTTTGAGCCTGTGTATATTTTTCTCCTTTAGACTTGGGGTGATCGGGTCCTAGGTACTGCGGCCGTTTTGATGCCACTTTCAGTCCTCTTTTCTACATTCGGGTCTGCGAACGGAACTCTTTTCTCCGGCGGCAGGTACAATTAGTTATATTGTATATGTACAGTAAAAAATCCAACGTGTCCAATATCATGATATGCATTTAGCATTCCTAAGCAACAAGAAAACATGTAAGTGTGTGTGTTATAATATGATTTTACGAAAACATGCATTTATATATTTTTGCGCGTTTTACCAAGCATCAAGATTACATGACTCTTAGAATTGCTAATTAATAGATACACTTGAACAGTTAGTTGATGTTAAAGGAATTATCTCCTCGAAATTTCGTAAGATATTTTATAAGATGGGTATACAGTGAAGTCACCTGTGTGGAACACGCTCGAATGATAATAAGTCGAATGTTTTGTTTGATCCCGATTTGTATTCTTCTTTATCTTATTTAATTAATCGTGATTGTTTCGACTCACAGGATAAGTCGAATATTTTATTTGGTCATGTCGACTTCGACTTATCCGTGGTTTAATGTATTTGTTGTTTGAAACCGCAATATTCATCGAGACAACTGAACTAAAGAAATTTTATCAACAGCATTTTATTATATCCATTGTTTTATATCCATTGTTTATATCCATTGTTTTATATCAATTGTATCCATTTTATCCTATCCATTGTATTTAATGTATTCTATCCATTGTATTTAATGTATTCTATCCATTGTATTCTGTCCATTGTATTCTATTTATTGTATTCTATCCATTGTATTCTATTTATTGTATTCTATCCATTGTATTCTATTTATTGTATTCTATTTAATGTATTCTATCCATTGTATTCTATTTATTGTATTCTATCAATTGTATTCTATTTATTGTATTATATCCATTGTATTCTATCCATTGTGTTCTATCTATTGTATTCTATTTAATGTATTCTATTTAATGTATTCTATCCATTGTATTCTATTTATTGTATTCTATCCATTGTACCCATTATATTCTGTCCATATATATATTATTCGGGGTTGTTACAGAGTTGTTTACGTAGCAGCAAGGGACGGAATGCTGCCAGAAATGTTATCATACGTGAATTGTAAACGTTCCACACCCGTAGCATCCATCATATTCACGGTGAGTATCGTTATTGTAATGGTATAACCGATATTTTACAGTTGGAATTAAAATCAACGAAGTAAATGTGCATATGTTTATGAATCATATTTATAAAGTATAGACTACACAACACTTCATGTTGACTAACACTTAGTTATACTAGTAGTCGTACTGCATTGGAATACAATTAAAACGTCACTGACTGAACTTAATCTGATTCTAATTGGTCATACCCCGTAGTTTACTAATCCTCTGAACTTAACCTTATTCTAATTATTTATACCCCGAATTTACTCATCCTCTGAGCTTAATATGTGTCTAATTAATTATATACCCTGTATTTTACTAATTCTCTGAACTTAACCTGTTTTTAGTTTATTATACCCCGTAGTTTATTAATCCGCTGAACTTTATCTGTTACTTATCCTCACCACCCGTGCAGGAACGGGTAAAGAATATGCCTGCTGTATCGCACTGCATGTCATAAGAGGCGACTAAATGGACGTCAATGAAGATTCGAGGATTTTCTTCCTTGTCTTCTAATTAGCGGACATTGCAGAGACCAAAATAATTCTTCTGTACCTCCCTCCCCTTTTCAACACTTGGCATCTTAAATTTTTCCGTCCTCAACGCTCTGTCGTTCTGTGTTTTGTCTTCCTCTGTAGGTGTCACATTGGCACCCGTCATCATATGACCCTGGTTGTTGTGAGGACGTTGAACACATGAAAAAAGCACACACAAAAAAGCACACACACAACAAAACTAATCCTCTGTTCCATAACCAATCACACTTAAGATTTATAATCTATGTGTGTTTGCATTTATCTGTTTAAGAATGCTTACAAATCCTCTTGTACAGTATAACACCTGATTGCATTGCATGGAAAATGAACGAAGATCACTATTCATTGATTAACATACGAAGTATATGTACACTTGCTGTGTTAAGAATATATTTGTATTTGTATCCCCAGACGATAATCTCTATCGCCATGGTAATCCCTGGTAATCTGTCAGAGCTCGTCGACTTCTTTAGCTTCACCGCTTGGATATTCTACGGCGTTACAGTTAGTTCACTCATCGTCTGCAGGTTCACAATGAAAGACGTGGAGAGAGTATTCAAGGTAAATAGAGAGAGGTTCAAAAATCACTCACTGGAGAATAAAATTTAAAGTACAGCATCCCCAACCGGCTCCTTCTTATAATATTAGCTGTAACTATGAAAAATCCTTTTATTTATGTGTTGTTATCCAATGGTTCCGGAGGTATTTTAATTGTTTTAACGAAGCATGCATTAAATTACTGTACACTGCAATACTTATATTTGACCATTGCTTGCTTTTTACATGTAGACTACCCATGTTTGTAACTGTATATAGTTACATTAAAGTATTAAAGGAGCATTTCTTCGTTTGGACATCAGAAACATGCACATGTTTTATTAAATAGATCTCGGTCCGAACGGTGATCATATGAGTGTTTGTGCCTACAAGTACTAAAACTAACGCCGAAATATACAAGGAAAAGGCGTATCGCACATGTAATGTCTTTGCTGTA